>NW_019385737.1:12596-14997 GCF_000671375.1 Centruroides sculpturatus | reverse complement strand
AAAGCTTAACCGAACCAATCTATAGCCGAGTACAGTGGGGACTGATTTCTTCGAAATACTGTATTAGATGTAATAAAGACAGAAATTTTTCCAGTTCGACGAGAGTGACCGAAAAGTTGTAAATTTTGGAAATTTCCGTGGACAACACCTGGTCCTAAAACGAATTAGTTAGAAAACAAATGACTATTAAGTTTAACATATTTAGATTTTTACAGCTATGGTGAGAAACGTTTAAAATCTACAACAGCCCTGTCGTGTTCTTTGAGATATACTAGTGATGCGACAAAAGAGGCATTTGACATTGTCCGGTATCGGCATCCTCGGGATTTGGCAGTCCGCGTGCATGTAAGCACTGCAATCTACCAGGACAGTCTCTGATTTCATTCATTAGCCACTTGTAGGGAGCTATTTGATTAAGTGGATTGTTTTAAGATTTAAAAAGTAAAGAATATTTTATATTTTTATGTACGTTTCTTTGCAAAGCTATATTTAATTATAATTTTCTTTAAAAGTATATTCGTATAATTGAAGAATATTTTGTATGTACCGGTACATCCACCACACATTTTATTTCACCGAGTAAGTTTTTATTATTTTATTTTTAATTGTAGCCCTTATATCGTGGCTAGCGATTCGGAATGTAATTGTGATATTAAAATTGCATTTAGAGAAGTCCGCGGTTTTTACTGGCTTAACGAATAAACGATACGAATGGACCCTAGACCATCACTGACGCGCGATTGACCGATTGCCCCTGGATGTCGGCTTCTTACAGAAACACAGCTTCCCTATCATCAAATGTCACGGCACGCCCTGTCTAATACTGAGGCCGGATAACCGAGCTGTCAAGATGGCATCCTACAACTCTGGTTGACCCGGAATCGAATCCAGACGGATCGAAAATTTCCTAGGAAGTTTTTGGGAGTGGTCCGTCCGGATGTGTCGGGCCCCGTCCCTCACCAACTGGCCTTCCCCGTTGTAGGCCTGACCAAACCCAGTAATGGGTTTGCTAAACGAGGCCTTTTAATTAAGATCCTGTAGGGCGAAAAGATTAAAAATAAACTTTCAAATAGCTAGATTTGTCTGAAAAAAGCTCTCATAGGAACAGAATAGCATCGACTTTTAAAAATAAAATTATAAAATGGACACTTTCTAACGGATCGAAGTGAAAATTGCAAAGAGTTTTCCTGTTTCAATTACAGTAATTATTCATTCATATCCCAAAATTCGTACTTCGTTTTTAAACGTTTGTTCGTTTTTATATTTTGTTTTTATTTCATATATGCATGCAGTATTTCATTTAAAACTGAAATATATGGAAGTTGCAAAAGTAAACACGAAAGTTTTGAATATTTTTAAACAATAAAACTTCGACCAAACATTTTAAATAAAATCTTTATTACACTGTTTCCTCTTAACTTTTATGAGTTTTCAGTAAATTAAAAAACAAAACGAATTAGGTTAATTATTATCTGACTATTACCTTGATGTATACAATCGATAGAGTTATCTGTTCTGCAGTTCGCAAAATAGGAATCACTCATCATTGTGCAACATAAATAATCTGCAGGAGCTGTAGACTTGTGGCTTCTTTGGGAGGAGTGACAGCGAGTGTAGGAAGAATTTGAGTATCGCGTGTATGTANTCGAATATTAGTGGCGGAGTGGAACCACCGTATTGTCAGCATCCAAATTCGCGCAAGCGCTTTACAGAGCACCAACCTCACCCGGTTTAGCCGGTGGAAGCCTAAAGCCTACAACCTCGGGTTGATGCTACACATATAACGCTTCCAATTCTATCCGGGAACGGTTCTGGGCCGTTAGCCGCCCGCCCGCTAGATATTTGGCCGATTGCGTGAATAACGAGTAGATTTATAACTTAACCCAACCGATAATAATTTACTGATATGTTTTTACGATAGTTCTGTATAGTTGACGGGAGTTAAAAAAATCCGTTAAAATATTTGATATATTTATTCCCTCTCCGATTTTATATTACTCACGGATTTCGATGTTAAACCAGTGATATTACAATTTCGTACATCCCGTCTTTAAGGGGATGTAGAAAAAAACGTGTACAATTCTTGTATAATGTTAAAAAATTAACCGTTACTTCGGCAGCCTCATTTACAACTAAATTTAATGAATGAGAGAGATGCAAGAGGCACAGAAAAGGCTCTAGAATTTATTTTCTTTACATTTACGATTGATGTATCCGTTTGTCATAAAAATTTGTCTTTCCACTTTTTCCCGAGACTACAAATATTCGAGTACGTAGTAACCGGTTTCGACTTATTTCTACTTAAGAAGTAGTTAAATAATTAAGCGATTAGGGAATTGGGGACATAAACAAAACCCTGATGAAAGAGCCGGAATATTACTTAAACAAAAGCTTAACCGAA
>NW_019385737.1:0-10195 GCF_000671375.1 Centruroides sculpturatus | reverse complement strand
GCGTTGAATTTTCGTCGATGTTAAGCCTAACAAAGACTATTGTATCGTTAAAAATTATTTTTTTATTTTGTACAAACAAAATAAATTTATTGAAAAATATAAAAACAATAAAAAATTATACTTCAGATGTTAATTTAGTATCAGAAACGTAAAATATTTGAGTAGCCCGAGAAATAGTCGAAGATTGCAGCGCTACAGTACTAGCGAAAATTTAAATTTGCCGAATGGAATGCTTTCGGATAACGGTCGTTTCGGATAACCAACTTTCGGATAAACGACGCTCTACTGTATTTTCATAAAATTTGAATACTATTTCATTAATTAACAATGAGCACTTATCATATAGTAAAAAATAGTTAATATTAATAATATAATAATAATGATATATAAATGAATTTAAAACCCCAATTTAAAGATTCTTAATCTAACAAAAAATGGAGCCCCGTTGGACTTCAATAACCCTATACCCCGAAAAACTTAAATCTGCTCCTGTGTGCAATTACTAGATATTCACGTAATGCCATTTGCAGTAAAAATCAGAGAGAAGTTTTCCAATTCCGAAAAGATAATTCACCCACTCAATGCAAAATCAACTCGAAACTGATCTTTAGCAAAAGTTGTGCATGTTATGGACTGGCCGCAATGTTTACCTAATCTTAATCCTATATAAAATACGTTTAGTATTTTAGTAAAGAAAGATACAATTCTATTCTATTGTTTTCTAATGTGCTTATTATTTCTTTCTTATAGACACTGAAATAATGACATTATCATTTTAGAACGGATTGTATATGTAACTCGGGAAGGCCGATGTGAAGAAGCCGGAATTTTGAAATTCCATCTATGGGCCGAGATATTCGAGGTTAAAATAATCCACGTAAAATCTATGGTCCGATTGGTGATTGTATGCTGTTCGCGCGCCACACATCAATCGATTGCTATCGAGTTACATTGATCTGTACAACAAATTTTCATTTCGATCTTTACGACAGGTATTTAATTAAACATCCACGACGAAATCAATTTTCGAAAACATGCACATGTGCGGCCGCTTATTTAAAACATTCATACGTAGACTGCGCGTGTGGGTGTTTTATACATTTGAAGCAAATGATATTTTATAATAACATTCAAATTTAATAAATCTAGTAAATAAAGAACGTCATCGGTGGAAAAGCCACGAGCAGACAGACAAACCGGCTCCGTCAGAACGTCTCTCTGTCGCCAGATGGCTTCATTATTCCCGGTCGCGGTTGTGTAGTTTGCTTTGATGTCTCCGATACAAGTATAAAAATGTAAATTTTTCTAATAAAAATCGCAGAATTAAAGATGAAATTGCATCTTGCTTCCATGGGTTCGTATATACTAATATTATATAGGTATATTAGTCTATAAGTTAAGAATTGCAAGTTATCGTGTAATTATAAAAAAAATAATTTTCTAATTAAAATCGTCAATTAACTGCGAGAAACTGAAGTAAATTACTGTTTTGCTTTAAATGTAAATGATTTATTCTTTCCGTCCGTGTGAAGTATCAGAATGGGATGCGGGTGATGAGATCATTTCAGTTGTCAGTAATGATATGCGTAACAGTAAACACAACCATTTAAATTCAATTTGGAAGAATTATTTTCATATAAAGAATGTTAAATATGTGCCTTATGATTAGAAGAATGGTGCAAAAATAAGTGATAATGCTATTATCAAAACAGAATAAAGCGCAAATCATTTTATTGATTTGTACAAAGTTTAAATTAATGAAAGAATGGTATTGATAATCTATTCAATATTATCAAATATTTAGTAAGAGTTTTAATAGAATGGGATGAAAATGTAAGGACTGCGGTAGGAAGTTATTGGTGAAAGTAAGTTTTGCGGTGTTTAATGAAATGGTTTATTTTCATAATTTGGGAAGCTGAGGTGCTGGCCTTTTTGGTATTTGTGCAGGGGACTGTTTTGAAATATCATAGATTGTTTTTTTTATTAAATTTAGAATCATTTGGAGGAGTATTAGTTTCCCCTTTCTGTTTTTTTACCTGCTAAACATTTTTTGATGGTTTTCCTCCTTTTTTGCAATTAACTTGGGTATTTCTATCTATAAATCTGTAATTAAGAGAAAAAAATATTCATTCAAACTTTATTTTCTGATGTAAAATAAGAAGGATGATTCCATTGTTCACAAAGATGAAGAAAGGATGGGGTGACTCAACAGCTTACCGGTTTAAAAATGCCAATTTTTCCAAAGTCAAAACAAGGAATTAGAATAATTTAAAGATGAAGGAAATATTACTGACATTAGTATTTTGAGATGCAAACTGCGTGTTACTGTAAATTTGGATGAAAAGCTTCTCTCTTTATGAGTTAAACGTATTTCTAACAGGGAAAGAAAGAAGAGTGAAAAGAAGTAATGGAGTTTTATTTTTGCATTGTTAAATTCTACAAAGGGAAAAGCAAGAAGAGTAAATTTTCACGTGAACTGGCTGTAGCTTTAATGTGGTCAGGATTGTTGTTTGATCATCCAGCATTCAAAACTTTCTAGAAAAGTACTGTATATACCAAGCACTAAGGAAAAGCTATTTGCAGCCTTCACAAGAAGCAACTTTTAAAAGATACAGGGAATAATAATACAAAATGTAATGAACTATATATGCTAAGTGCCTTCTCAAATGTAAAGTTAATGTATCCAAATCTGAGACATGTCACTTGTTTTACCCATTGCATTAATAGGATATGTGAAGCAATTAGGAGAGATTATTTTGGGCCAATGATTTCATTTTGAAAATTAAAAAGGCTTTGATTAAATGTCCTACAAATATACAACTATATAAAGAGATAACTTGCTTACTACTCCCAAAGTATCCTATAATAACCAGGTGATGTGTGGATTAGAGTGGCTTGTTTTTATGCCAAAAGTTTTGCATCCATTGGGACATTCATTGATAAACTAGATGAAAAGTCTTCCCTTGTCATAATGAAATTGTAAAGTTTGTTGAAACAAGAAATCATGTTTAAAAGAACTCTACACTGTTCATTCATGCAAGTTCCAATGCAGTTCATTTTCTAAGCTCAAGGAAAGCAGTCTGTCTGCTGAGAATCAGTGGGAGATTTTAAATTTGCCTAAAAACAAGTTGGATAGATTTGTTGTAGAGAAACTGGAATACTCCCTAAGTAAAAATCAGAATATTCAAAATATAATTTCAGAGTCTCTTCAGTTATAATATCTGGAGATTTTGGTGAAAAGTAAATGTACCCCCCTCACATCTGTTGATATTGAAAGATTGTTTATGTAGTTCAAAGATTTACTTTCCTCACACCATTTGCAGCTGACCTTGGAGAATATGGAACAACTGTGCATTTGCAAATACAATTCTTTTGTTTGTAAACTATTAAACTGATGGATCATATTCTGAACATGATTGATTTAAATATTTTATTATTTTTTTTAAGTTTTACATGTTCTATGTATATTTTTAAGCACAATAAAATGTTTATACATTTTTAGGAGAACTTTTTTCCCCAATAACCCATTACTTTTTATCATTCTTTTACAAAAAATGCACCATGATTTCTCTAGTTTAGTCAAACACTAAAAATAATTAAAAAATAATAATTCTGATAAATACCAAAAATTATTGCTAGTGCTGTGCCAATGATTGATGTATCAAACTGAAATTAAATTAATTAATGTTTACAGTATCGATATTGATATTTGCTATTTATCAAGGTTATTGATATTCTTGATTTAATACTGAAACCAATAAAATACCAACTTTTATCAATAATGTTGAATATCAGTATTTATTGTTGTAAATACTGGTAATTTGGTATAATAATTATCAATGCTTCTTTTTTCAACACAGTAATTTTTCTAGCTATCAGAAAATTTCACTATTAAAAATTCTAGAGGGTAGTTGCAGTTCTTGCAATTAGTGCTGTACCAACAACGAATGTATTAAACTAAAGTAATAAATTAATATGCCTCAATGTTCTTAATTTATTATAATCTTATTTCATCCACTAGTACGTATCTATTAACAGGATAGGTCCTGTTAATAGATACGTACTAGTGAACGAAATAAGATTATAAAGTAATAAATATTTACAATATCAATATACTAAAACCAATATATTAGTTTCAGTATATCAATATTCTAAAACCTGAAATATTGATATTACAGTCGACCCCCGTACAAGATCATTGATTATTCCGTTTTATATGAATTTAATGTTGTATGAGTCACTTAGATTTTACAAATACGTGTACCGGGCTGTGAACGGCTCACATATTTGTAAAATTTAAGTGACTTGTACAACATGGAATTCATATAAAACAGAATAATCAATGATCTTATACGGGGGTCGACTGTATAAATAAATCAGTTTCAGTTCAATATATTGGTTATCAGCATAGCATTAATTATAATTATGTAAATATCTGCTTTCTTTTATGTTCTTTGAATTATTTTGTTGCTACTGTTTATTGTAAATTGTGATCAGTTGTAAGAAGTTTGAGTTTATGAGAATAGCCAAAAGTTCTGAAGATAAGGATAAGCTCAATGCTTAGCCTAAATTAAAGTTGTCTCAGAATTAGATGTAGCATCATTAATAATAATTGTCATATATAGTTTTCAGCTGTATTTGGCTTTAAATAGCAAATTGTATCTTGATTTGCTATTTAAACATCAATCTCATGAAGAATTTCATTTGAAATTTCTCACACTTACTATGTTTTATTTCAGTATTTATTAAATAAAAATAGGCTGTTTATCAATAGAATTATAAACAGAGATGACATTTGAAAATGATCCTCAAAAGAAAGAAGAGGGTTTATTTCTTTACTTAATTTGTTATCACTAATTGTTATTGTTGATAAATGTGTACTTTAATCTGTTTTACTATTAATTCAAAAATAACTTCTAAATTAATGCATTTAAAAGTTATGGAAATTAAATAAAACAATTTTATTCTTTAATTTTTATTTTAGTGAATACTGAATATCCAGAAGAAGATCCACAACAATTTCAGAATAGTTTAACTACTATGATAACAGATAATTTACCATCCCCTCTTCTAAATGATTCTGATATGCCACAAGCAAGAGCATTTACAGATGTTTCAATTAAAAGTATTACTGTTGTTATTGGATCTATGGCAGGTATTAAACTAGTTCATAAATATTTTGTATATTATAATATTTTTATAATGTAAATTTTTAACATTTTTAAATCAATTAATTTCAAAGTTTGCTTATCAATGTATCCTTCATCAACTAAACTTTATATTTTTCTTAAATTTATAAAGTTCAAAAATTATTTGTTTAGCAATGTCATGTTCAAATTCAGAGTAACATACTGTGTTTTGTTTTTTATTAAAATTTACTTTAGAAATTCACATTACCTATCCCAAGATCAATATCAATTTTGTTAATATGTTAATAATGAGAATTTAATAAACTTAAAATTGTCTAAAAAATTAAAATTGAGAAAGATTGATTTAAAATTGATTTTAAAAAATGAACAACAAAATTGTTTATCAGCATTACAGAAACATTTATTTACGTGAGTACTTTCGAAAGTACTCGCTTACCAAATTTAAACTAGTTAAGCATTAAAATCTTTATAGGACCAAATATTTCTTTTCGATTGCACCTTATATGCCATTTTATATCTAGACTCCTATTTGTATTCTGTAAATAAAAATATTATTTTTGTTACTTTATAGCTGAATCTACAATTTTTAGCTTTAAAGTAACAAATCTACAATATATTTAGCTAAATCTGGTGATATTTTGATGATGAAAGTAGCAATATTTGTTTTTGTCTGCTTCATTTTTATGCAATAAAGAAATAATGAAGTCTAGTTGATTTATAGATCAAAATTCCTACTTTAATTATTTATCCAGCCTGCATTGGAAAGATCACAAATTATGCACTTAAAGTGAAACACTAACTTTTCTCCTCACTTTAAAAGTCATAGATAAAGTCTGATTTTTTAAAATTTTTAATCTTTATTCATCAGTTATTGGGTTGTGTCAGTTTTATCCATTTGAGACTTGGATAAAGTGTTGCTTGGATTTATCCACATTAAATAGAATAGAAAGACATTATGAAAAAGCATCTGACATAGGCAAAGTGTCTGAAAAGTATGTTGGTAATTGGCAATTCTGTTGTTGATTTGATGTCTTCATTACTATGCTTATTGGTTTTATTTAAAATAACTAAATTTTCTCTCAATTTATTTTAATTGTCCAACACTTTTTTTCACTTTAAAATGTTTGAAACTCTGACAATACTTTGAAAACTGCATTTGTGGTAATACTAATAATATCCCACCAATATCTTTTTTATGCAGTTTAGTTTTAATTATACTGCATTTAAAGGTATTAGTGTGATATTATTACTAAAATCTTACAATTTTTACTGATTAATAAAAAAAATCAAAAGTTTATTCATAAATGTCTTTTCTTTTGTAATATTACTACTTTTGAAACTTTTATTTAAATGAATTTTTCACACATTTTAAACTACTAATTAAAGCTCAAAAACTAATTTTACTGCAGATACTTTATTGACAGAATTATAGGATTTTGTGCAATACAAGTTTGAACCACTAAAAAATGTCATTTTCTGGCTTAACTTTAAAGAGTAGTTTAATAAATACAAAATTCTATTTACAACGAATAACACCTAAACACAATTTCCAGCAAACAACTAAACAAAATTTTACTGGTCAAACGTTTTTGATCACTGTTTATCAGCCAAAATTCTATTTGCATACTGATTCTGTTTTCTGAAAATGTAGTATCTAGAATATTTATTATTGATGCCATGGAAATGACATTAGAATTCCAAAATTGATGTATTATAGTTGATAGAAAATTGCAAGTAACACAAATGTAATTTGATGATTGAGTACATTTTCAAACATAACACACAAACTTATATATTGTAATTAGTTATTCTGTATACATACTACAATGCAATGATTAGATGTATTAAACTTAATCATCATTTTATATTTTAATTAACTGATTCTTTTCTTAACAAAGATTCACAAAAATGCAGTTAGCAACCATTCAACCACCTTCAAAGAAACCAAAAATCTTACTGAGAAAGTACAGGTAACTCTTTTTATATATACAGTTAATTGGTTCCACAAGTCAGCCACATACATCAAATCATACATATTCGAGTAAACGGTGAAAGGGAAATAAATTAATTCATGAATTAGGTCATTTTTGTTCAGAATTGTCATTTTTATATTTATATTTACATGAGCAGAGTAAAAATACAGAAAATGAAAAGATTAAATAACCTTGTCTAAAATTTAAAAAAACCTTGTCTAAAATTTTTATTGAAGAATTATTTAATTAAAGTACAGTGTAGTTAGACACAATGAAAACAAATTATAGAAAATATGTTGCAATATATAAGTTGTTATGCAATGCAAAAGATAAGATAGATCAAAGCAGGGCCCCAGGAGTGTACAGTATTTTGGTAAGGGATGACAGATTCTGAAGAGAGTTAGTGTATATATTGGCTCAACTAAATGATCAATACGAAAAAGGGTATGTGAGCATCAATACAACATTAAAAACAACAGGCATACCACTGCCTGTTGTTTTTAATGTTGCAGGTCAGGCTGGTATGCCACTGTCATACCAGCCTGACCTGCAAGTGTATTAATTTTAAAGACTGCAATACGATATTGTATGCATAGAGGTACCTTTATGAAAAAGTCGGGCAAAGTTAGCCTGTATTAATTTACTCTGTACATCTTAAAAATGTGTGTGTGATAGGTTCATACATTTATGAATTTTAGTCGTTCTATCATTTGAATTCAATTTACATTATGGGTTATTCAAAATATAAAATTGTTGTTTTTGAATATTATCGTTCTAACATTCCAATCTGGAATCCATTAAAAAACCTGATGTAGGCCTTGGTGAAGGTCGAAAACGTTTAGAGTTTTTGTTAATATTTGTACTGGTAGTTAAAGGTTTTGTTTCATTTGATTACCTACAGTAATTTGGAAAGGAGATAGTTTTAATATTATGGAAAATAAGATTAAACATTGATTGATCATTGATCTTTTATACTACAATGATTAAAGTGTCAGAAAGGATTCATTTATATTGTGTGAATGCAAGAAGAAGCTGTTGTTATTTTTTTCATCATTTCATATGACTTTCATCAATGTATAACAACAATCAGCTGTTTTCATTTTCAAATAAATGCTTGTTTTGTGTTTAAAGACTTTTTGCACCAACAATTTTCAAAATGACAAGTGTAATTGAGCAAAGAACCCTACATTAAATTTTGTGTTTGTAACAGAATTACTGCTACAAAAACATTGGAAATGTTGCAAAAAGCATAACTATGTTTTTGGTAGACTGTCATCATCAAAGGATTTTTGTAACATTGATTTTGAGTTGTATGTAATGTTCAAGGAAGTTAGAGCATATATGAAAGATGAATTAAGTGAATGTTGTTCATCACTTGAAGTAGACCATCTACTTCAAGTGATGAACAACATGTCACTTGAGTCAGAGATTTGGTGTTCGATGATGGTCATTTAACTATTAGGGACATTATTGAATATGTTCCAGTATCATTTTGATCTTGTCAAGCAATTTTTAAGATTATTTGGGTTTGCAGTGTGTCATTTCTCAAGTTGTCCTGATAGCATTGAATTTTTTCCAAAAATAACATGTTTGAGTGACCAAGAAAATACTTTAAGGTTAATCATTCTTAAAACACATTATTACAGTGATGAAAAATGGATCTACACTTTTGACACCAAAACAGCTCAACAATTGAGTGAATGGCAAGGATGGAGAGTTGGGGTCGAGGAGTCAACTCTATTTATGAGAGTTGAAAAATTTATTGATTCCTAACTCCTTACATCACATTGGCATTTAAAAAATTTAAGTATCTTTTTAAAAATCCATTAATGATGTTACTTTTTACTTTTTTAATAATACAAAATGTGGCCCATGTTGTTACTGCACTTCTTTCTATCCAATTTAGTGTTGAACAATTATTCTCAACTCAGTCATGTTTAATTCAATATCACTTGTGTGCTAACTTCAAAGAGGACATAATGAAGGCTAGTCTTGTTTTGAGAACAAATTATTCTTAATTAAATTTTATTCAATCTTTTTAGAGTTAAATTTTTTACCTCAGTATTAATATCACTATGTAGAGTATTAAATATTGATGTATTACAGTAGAACCTCGATTATCCGGACTAATTGGGGATTAAGGTAGTCCGGATACGGAAAAATCCGGATAATCGAAATAAATACTTTAATTTGTCTTTTAATGATAATACAACACGTTTTCTTTTCGATGACATGTCGGTAATATTATAAGTGAATACTGTATTTAAATCGTAATCAAATTTTCAAGAAACAAAACGTTCGTATTGAATTTGGACTACTACTGACCAACGCTAACAAACTACCTATTGTTTAAAAGGCCCTCTGGTGGCGCAAGAAGACTGATTTTATAAATTAAAAAGCAGTTGAAACTGCATTTTTATGAATAAAAATTTGACAAACTATTTATCGTTTTATGACGAGTAAAATTTTTTCGTCGCGTTCGCGGCTTTTAAGTAATGCGTAAACCTTCGAGGCGCGAGGCCCTTCGGACCGCCAGGCATAGGCGGTGGCCCACTTCGTCCATGCCTTACGTTACCCTTGGTCATAGAAATGATGTAATTTGAATATAAATTATTTATAAATACATATGTCAAGTTATATTTTTATTACTACGTAAAATATATTTAAGAGTTTACGACCACTGTGCTGGGTAAAACGTTGTTGAAACAAAAAAAGTTATGCATTCCATCACGTACATAAACAATGTCATAATTCGCCAAGTACGAATCAGCAAATTCGTAAAATTTTTGTTTATTTTGAACAATCCGGATAATCGAAAATCCGGATAATGGAGATCCGGATAATGGAGGTTCTACTGTACTATGTAGAGTATTACTTTGTAGAGTATTAATATTGATGTAAATAAAATAATAAAAATTTAGTAGTCCTTCAATTTTTTATGAGAGCAAAAATCAGTGTTAGATATGTATTATACATATGCAATGCCAAAAAGGTCCAAAATTGAAGAGTGTTTTTAAGTTAATGTTTAAAATGGTTAAAGTTAAAAAACTATATTCAAAGTCCTTATTTTTT
>NW_019385736.1:151257-186264 GCF_000671375.1 Centruroides sculpturatus | reverse complement strand
AAAGTATCATATAATGCTTCCAGGGCTGGCACAGCTTTCTTATTCATTGTGTTGCAACTGGTGTTGGTATAATGGAATATTTCAAAGATAAGGTATAAATTTAAACATTTTAAATTTGTTATGAATTATATTTAGTAAATTTTGAGTAACATGTTATTTTTTTATTTTCAACTACTTTGCCATTTCCAGAAAACTAACTTTAATTATAAAGTTTTATATTCTGTTAACTATATTTTTATGATTACATTATCATTTTTGTAACTTTTGTTTTATTGTTAAGAATTTAAAATTATGTGTGGCTATTAATGCTATTTTCAATCTTGTTTATTTTATTATGCTCCTCAGCAAGTCTTGAAATATTAAACAGAAATTTATGTTTAATATCAAAGTGTTTTCAAAATCCTTTTATGGAAAGATTTGAATTAAATTATATTCACATTTTAGCAATGTTTCAATGATACAATTAAATAATGAACTATTCTTCTATTCATATATGATATGATTTACTTTTACTTTTATTAACTTAATATATTCTTTTTCATTACATTTAATACAGTATTCAACATATGATTGTTTTTGAATTTGACAAATTTAATCTGTTAGTGATTTCATGTGTTGTTATTTGGCAGTTTGCTTCAATCAGTACCTTTATTTTGTTTTCATTGGCTTCAATTCGCCATCCAGAACATGGTGCATCTTCCATAATGAAATTGCCAGAATGAAATTTTGTAAACCAGTTTTGGCACTGTTGTTCTGTCAATACATCTTCTCCATACATGTCACACAATTTTTTCTCACTTGAACAGCATTCTTACCTTTTCGGTAATAAAAGAGCAAAATATGCTGAAAATGCTGCTTTCGATCTTCCATATTTGATGGGACACAAAAAATGAACAATTGCATAAAATCAAACAAAATTTTTTACAAATAAGCCTTAAAATGCTAGCTGTCAAAATATATAATGATAATACNCATCTTCCATAATGAAATTGCCAGAATGAAATTTTGTAAACCAGTTTTGGCACTGTTGTTCTGTCAATACATCTTCTCCATACATGTCACACAATTTTTTCTCACTTGAACAGCATTCTTACCTTTTCGGTAATAAAAGAGCAAAATATGCTGAAAATGCTGCTTTCGATCTTCCATATTTGATGGGACACAAAAAATGAACAATTGCATAAAATCAAACAAAATTTTTTACAAATAAGCCTTAAAATGCTAGCTGTCAAAATATATAATGATAATACGGTTTAGAATGAAAATAGCGGGAAAAATACTACTAATCCGTCTAGCAGTAAAAAAAAAATGAAATCACTTTCCGAACAACCCAATACATATAGGATTAGCAAACCACTACTAAATCTGCCAAGATTGGTAGTCAGTTTGTTAATCCTACATAGTCTTATATCTATCCAATTTATTGCAATATTTCTGGATCTGCTATTGTAGAACAATGTCAGAATAAGGAGAATGCTGGATTATACCTTTTTATGCATTTTCTTTTGATTTTGGAAGAATTTAATGATATAAAATAGGATAAAATATATAGTTATATATTATTTTGAATTAATAATAATATATTTTATTTATAATTTCATAAAACAGATATTTTGGCTGCAGTTTTCAAATTGCAAATGTATACAGTCGACCCCTGTATAACACGGGTTCGTATAGTTCGGATTCCTATATGACGGCGAAAAAATTGCAACAGTATTCGTACAAACACACTAAAAAACTCATATAATTCGGTAAAACGTCATCGCTGACTCGTGTTGTGACAGGATTGGTCGAATCTAGACCAATAGCATATATTGTACAAACCGTTGAGTTTAAACAAGCAGCAGACCTACTAAAAACCATTTATTATTTAACGTCCATAAAAATTATATTTATATTAATGATGTCTCCAAAGTTCAGCGAATTTTTCGCAAAAAAAATAATTTATCAGGAAGCACGCGAGCGCCATTCGATGACAAGCTCCACGACGAAAACAAGCTTAAGCAATGGCATCGTTGAATGGTGCACACTTGGTAAGTAATCCTACAATTTTTTATTTATAGCATAGTTTATATGGATTATTCCCAAAAAATTATACATATTTTGGAAATGTTGAGTCGAATTAGTCTAGAATCAATTAATTTTATGGAAGAAAACCTTTCAAACAGCCATAGTCTGTAAACTGCATACAGGCCGGGCTGTGATTGGCTCTTGTATTTAAGGACTCTTAGAACATCAATTTCATAAAGAACGGAATGTACCTACCGTGTTATAGGGGGGTTGACTGTATATTAGTGGCATACCATCCATGGAAGCTGTGGAAGCAGCTTCCCTCATATTTTCTAAAATATAAATACATATTGTGCAATTATTTTCATATTTTAACAAACTTTAAATTAATTAAAATTAATATTTTATTATAATTACATTATGTATCTTATTACAAATTTCTATACTACATGTGAAAAAATGATAAGATTTCTATTGCATATTCGAATATAAATTCATATAAGCATAATCCCAACAGAAGTTGAATACAGGATAGCTTCCATGGAAAAAATATCTGAATCATGTAAAGCAGCCAGATTATATACATTTGCACATGTGCTTTACAGAGCACCAACATCATGCGGTTTAGCTCGTGGATGCTATACACCAAAGTATCATATAATGCTTCCAGGGCTGGCACAGCTTCCTTATCATCAAATGTCACTGCACGTCACTGCTATATATTGATATATTCCCACTGTCATCTGTTCTTCCTTAATCTTAAGAATAGAGTTAAATAGATGAAAATTGAGACCAGATATGAAAGGTTTAGGAACTGAGTTCCAATTAACTATATATGAACTCTGGTCTGTACTGGATGATTTTTTAAAAATTAAATGACTAAAAATTGCAGTCCAGCATTGTCACAATAAGTAATTAACTTTTTCTTATTATTACTTCTTACACAATGCTATTAAACACAATTTTATAAGTATTTTGTATTAAATTCACAAAAAATGGAAATTCCAAAGTTATTTACATAATTTTATAAAACAGCTATGTAAAATCCATATTTTACAAAATAAGCAAAATAATTAGTTTTAAGATTAATTTTTCATAATATTTCTTACAATATACAAAACTTTTTTCTGTAAAATCACTTTTCTATAATTATTCTTTAGAATATTTTGAATATTAAAATCTAATATATTAGATTTTGCTTTTCTATTAATTCATGAATTTTCTATGAATTCAAACAACTTTTATTAGATCATTTTATACATAAATACATAAACACACAGATACAGTGAAGCCTGGATTTAGTAAATGAAACAACATAGTAATAAATTTTCTGAAGTATATCAAGCATTACTTCTGCAGATAATGATCAAAACTTCTGTCCTTCCTATACTGCAAAATCTTTTAATTAATCAGACAATACAATGAATAACATGCTTCCCATGAACACCATTTTAAAAAACCCATATCTTCAGTGTCATCATTCCATAGAATTTCTTTCTAACTTTAAACTTACCAAATAAATTTTTCAAAGTACAATTTTTACATAGCACTTTTGATTTTTCATACCAAACATTGATAGATTGATACTGGCATTGATAACTTGACAGTGACCTTTTCCTAATAACTCCCTTCCATTATGCAAATCAGAAAATTCTGAAGGAAATAATAATAGAAGCAGAATAAATGAAATGAATTGCTTACCAGTTTTCACAAGCCTGGATACTAGGCTTTCCAACTGTAATTGGCAGTTTTGCCTTCCTAGCTTGACTACTGTTGTTTTGATTCCCATTCAGATCAGATCTTTTTGAATTAATTTCTCTAAATTAATTTTTCATTAATTAAACATTATTTTGTATTAAATTAGCATTAGAAGTATTAAATTTATGTTAATTATCATATAAAAAGAGCAATTTATCAGCTATTTCTGTATTTATCATCACTCACTCTTTTAGAAAATCTTCCAGATGTATCTATTAAAAGTTTACATATTTACTTCTTAAGCAGATAACTATCTGAAGCTAAAAAGTGAGCAGAGGCTATGTCTATTAATAAATAGAGCCAGAAATGAATTTAAGGGGTATAGAATTCACTACCCTTCTGGCAATTTTTCCTGAATGAAGTAGTAAAAAAATTTTGCAAGGCATATTGTTTCCTTTCTGTATCACTAAAACTATTTTTGGATCTATTGTATGAGACTAAGAAGATTGCTAGATTATTGAAAGTAAAGTGAATTCAATGATTTAATCATGAAGAAAGAAAACATTTACATGAAATTAATACATTGTATTAATCAAACATATATAGATATATTGTGTTGTAGAGTTGTCAAATTAATAGTCATTCCTTTTAAAATAATTTTCAGTTGTCTTGTCATATTGTCATGTGGACATACTTCCATCACTGGTAATTGGGCTGCAATTTGAAAAAATTTTAGATCTATAAATTCCTAGTGTTGTCCATCCATCTGTCTTTCCCTAATCTCAAGAATGGAGTTAGATAGATGAAAGCTGGGATCAGATATGGAAATATGGAAAGCTTAGAGGCAGGAGACCCCAATTAACTATATACAAACTCCTGGTTTGCATCAAAGTCAAGTTATTTCAATTCAAAAATTTTCCCTTGAAAGGAGTTAGATAGATGATTGCAGGACTCTATTCTAACAGGAAAAGTATGATGTACAGGGGCAAGACACTACTAATTTGAGGTAGAGAGCATATATTTTAAATAAAATAAATGGAAAATATGATTACAAATTGCAGCCCACCATTGTCACAATAAATAATTGCTAATTATTATGGCAAAGTTGGTGCTTTCATACTGAATTTGTGGGAAATGTATTGGTTGGTATAGTATTTTTGTTGAGAAATTTTAGGAAACTAATTTTTATATCAAATTTATATAGTATTGTACTTTAATATACCGTGTCTTTTTGAGTACTCTAAGATAATGAGCTAAACAATCTTTAATATTATGTCCAAGATATGTTTAGTAGGAAGTGGAACTGGAGTTTGTATTAATGGAAAGCTTGTTTTTGACAGCAATGCTAGTAATACCTGAGAGTCAAATAGTATTTGGATAATCTGACCATTCACTAGTTATCCGACTGTACTATATTACTGTGCAGATATATCATTTTGCTTATAAAAACATAATTATGTATATATTGTTTGAAAATTCCTGTTAAATGATATTAATAATCTACTTCATATTCTTAAGTAATCAATGCTATAATTATGACATATCACACTTTTCAATTGAGAACCTTTTAAAATTAATTTGTTGCTGCATCTTCAGTTGCATTTGACTTTCAAAAGATGTTTGATTAAAATGTTATAATAAAATTTTATTAAAGAACTGCTGTTTTATCAATAAATTTAATTAGTCATCTTAGAAGTTTTCATTTTTTGTTTCTATTTATTGGAAAAATAGAAAATTGATCTTGTATTTTTTTAAATGAAAATTTTTCAAGAATTTTGATATATTATGTAAGCATATTTAATTAAGTGAAAAATTTTTATATCAGATTATGAATTGGAAGCTGACAAATGTAGGAATGAATCCTTCTGCAGAACAATATCTAGTGCTTCACAAATTTGGAGCTGTAAGCCATTTTATATTATTACTATTGAATTAATTTTTATTTAAATTTTCAATTTTTAATAAAATGGTATTAATAAATTAATTTTTATATATAAACCATTGTGAATTAAAAATTACATTTTTAACCCTTAACCTCTGAAATGGTAACATTTTATAACAAACTTTAAATTCAATAAAAAGATAATAATTTTTAATATAAATTTATATTAAGTAAACAATGCAATTAACATCAAAAATTTCAGGTCAAAATTTTGTCTTTATATCAATTATTTTTCAAAATGACATTATATTCAATATTTCTGAGTGTTATCAAAATGTTTATTTACTCTAGACAGGTAAGGTTTGTAAAAACTATTAAATTTGTAGGTGAGTCATTTTTTTATGATTGTTTCAGTTTTGAACATTATATTGTTATCTTATGATAAATAATTCTTACTTATTTCCAAAGTTTTACTGTTTCAATATTTAAAATATCAGTTTTATAACTAAAATTAAAACAATGGCTCATTTTAATTTACAGGGAAAAAATCATTTGCAAATACTGATCTCTTGATAATTTTTTATATTGTGATGATTAAATTTAAATTATAAGAAAAGTGCTTAAAAATTTAATCAGAACATTAATTTTAACCCTTAATGAGGAAAAAAAATAAATTTAACATGATGATAAAGTTTTCCCAACTCAATTATTATTCTTCCAGATTTTTAAATTATGTAAGAACTTCTCCTAAGTTATATAAGGTTAAGTTCTAGCTTTTAATATAATTTAGTTTTAACAATAAATTATTCTGTAATTATAATGTTTAATTGAATAATTTGTTTTTAATGTTTCACAAATATTGTTAAGATTTATTAACTAAATATTACCTGTCTAGAGATAATGTGTAATTTTTATATTTGTGCATTGTCATTAAATTAAATATTCTATAGTTAAATTTCTATAGAGATGACAAAATTTAATCATACTTAGAGAAATATACTTGCATTTAAAAATGAATGAAAATCTTGCAACTTATAATTTGAGAATATATTACAAATTAATTAAAATTTTATTAACTGATATATTAACAAATTATAGATCAGTGATTAAGGGTTATATAATAATATTTGAACTAATTTTTCTTGGCATTATTTATTAAACTGGGATGTTTATATATGTAAAATTTATCTAATACACATCTTTAACTAAAAGTTTAGTTCTTTATATTAACTTATAAAACTCTAGTATTTTCTTATAATAATCCTGGTTATCCAATAGATATTTAACTTTTTCCAACTAACTAAATTTTTATTATTTATCTTTCTGTCGTATCACGTGGTGATCTTCAACATGCGTATCCAACCACTTCATAAATAAAGGAGGTAAATTGTAGAATTTGAAATGATTAAATCCATACAAATTAAAAAATTAATTACATATTTCACAATATATCAGGAATGCAATACACTGTGTAAAACTTTTTAAATATTTATTTCAGTTGCACAATGGTACTTTGGCAGATTGCATGGCAGTATTGCCTTTTTTTTTTCTTAATTTAAATTCACATTTCACATAATTTTTGCATGTAAAATTTAAAAATATATTCTGCTTTTGTAATTTATATAATCATAAAGATAAAGTTTTACTTATGAATTTTATTTTACTTTTATATATTTTAAGAACAAGCTGTGTAGAATATTGACTAGATCATATTTATAATTTCTATTGTTAATTTATAAGAAGTTAGTTATTGAATATAGCTTTGTACTTTTTTATTTATAAAAATGTTTTTTTATACAATAATTTATTTTTTCACTTGTAAAAATATATAATAAAACATTAAATTATTATTATAATAGCAATTGGAAAGTGTTGAAAACAAAGAAGCACTGATACAAGACTACACAGAAAAGCTGAAAAATAAAATAAATCCACGAAATTTACGTCGCTATGTGGAATCATATATGAAGTAAAAATAAGTTAACTGACATTTGAACAATAAAACTTACTATATTTATATATATAAATAAAAATTTTTTTTCTAGTCGAAAAGATATCACTTCTTTCATTGAAACTAATCTCAAGTAAGTTAATACCTGATACTGTATAGAATTTTACATAATTTCAATAATACATGAATATTAATACATAATGGTTTATTTAAGAAATATGGATGTCCTTTTGATCAGTGGAGGAAGAGCTGCTCATTTACAAGCTGTAGAGAATCTGTATGGTAGAATGGATAAACAAAAGACAGCATTTTTAAAATTAGATAGTGTTGGCGATGTATTTGCACAAGCAGTATGTATAATACTTTTTCAAATTTTATGTAATGATACGTAAATAATTAATATTCTCTCTTTTTTTTCAGCCCGAAAAACTTGCTCAAAGCTTGCTTTTATTTGTCAAAGGTCTTGGGTTTTGTAAGTAATTTTTTTATTGCAAGTTATATTTTTCAATTAATTAGTTAAAAGTATGGAATTAAATAATACAGAGTAAATTTTGTTAACTTAAGAGCATTAAAGGAAAATACTATTTTTCTAATGATATGTTTTTTTTAATAGTAACTTCTGTAACTCTACCTGGCGTTGAAAGGCAAAGAACATTTTCTGGAGGAGATCCCAAGGCTCTTGGAGCAGTTGGTCGAAGACGTACGCTGTCAATGGAAGAGTATGACATGCCTCGACCACGTCGCCTGTCTCTGACCATCCCCCAAAAATGAACAATCGCATAAAGTTTTTCACTGCAATAGAGTCACAAGCTAATCAGAGACAATTACATAGATACTGCCAAGAAAAAATAAAACAGACTGATTGTACAATTGCAATATTAGTCTGTAAGTTGTATTTGGAACATCATTCTGTTATTTTGCCAAAATGGTTATCAAATTACTGAATTTGCAAAGATTTGTAAAAATTTCAAATAAGTTACTGTGTCTGGTGGAAGTTATTAGGATCACTCAAAGAATGCTTTAGAACAGATTTAGTAAAAACAGGTATTCCATTCAAACTGTTGTAAGGATTATAACATTTGTTGAAGGGTAAAGTGACCAGTTTGGGTCAATTTTCTATTTGGCAGTTCTATTGTGCATAATATATTTATGCATTGACATAGTATCTCAAATTATTTTTAATAAGGATAAATATGCTCGTTAAACTTAGGTCTGTTTCAAACACTGTATATAATATTTATATTACAGTATAAAATATACAATCATAGTTATCATACAAAAGTTTTTTAACAGAAAAATTATAGTTTACAGAGGAATTTAAAGGTATTTTATATTTTTTTCTTTGCTGTCTTGAAAAAAAAATACTTAAGCTGATCCTATTTATAACACGCACTGCATTTAGTACATTGAGTAGAAAATGGTTTTTAATAATTCCATAAAAAATAATGGTGGTAAAATCATTTCAGAACTCAAAAAATGTTCTGTATTATGTACAAAATTTAATTATTGAAAAATTAATATCTCAAAATGAAATTTCAAGTATTTACATTTGCCCAGAAAACATACTAAAACATTTTCTCATAAATGTGACCCAAGATTGATCACTTTACCTACATAGTTTCAAAATAAAAAATATCAAAAAAAAAAAAAATACAAAATACAGAAATGTAAAAATGATTTTTCTTCACTTTTAGCTTAAACATAATCTAGATTACATATGATCTTATATTCCAGTGTGGTCCCATTTTTCCATTCAATTATTAAATAACACTTCCTGGCATAAGTGCACGTATTGTATATATTGTTTCTTTCCTAGTTATTTTGGATGTTTTTTGTTAAGTTCTCTCATTTTAATTTCTAATTTACTTTGATCTCTAATTTAATGAAATAACTGATTTTGCATTTGCACAATTTATACTCACAGTTTTCTATAATCAATTGAACTGATTACTATCAGAAAGATATGCAAATAGAGTGAAAATAATATACTACTAATTTTCACTACATGAAAAAACAAGCTGTTAAAATAAATTTTAAACTTAACACAATAAATGCTACACAAAAGATTTTAGATAAATTATTTAATATATTTTTCAACTCCAAAATGAATTTTTTCTTTTTCTCTTACATGCAATATAGTTTTAATGCAGTAATTCTTACTTTCCCCCTCCTCACTGCCAGTCCTTATCTCCATATATATATATATGTATATCCATTTCAATGAAAATTTTTATTAACTTCTCATATTGTAGTTTAGAAACAATGTTACTTGTGAATTTATTTCCAATGTGATTTTTGTGCAGTTGTGCATTATGTAATACCTGCATTGTTTATGGTTGCATCTATTATATAGCTTTTCTACAAACAGAATTATCTGTTTTTTCTTCCCCTTAAATGGTCAACATGCAATTTGTTATATTGTTTTATTTCTTTATGGTACTTTACACAATACCATTTTGTGCCTTCTATGTTGGTAATAGTGTTTCAGTGTTTCAGAAAAAAATGCACTATAAATGATGAAATTTGAATGATATGTTTCTCTAAATCCCAACATGATCATACCAAATATCAGAAAAACAGGAGTTTCTTTTCCCTAATTTATATTCTCACATCACAAGTTTTGTGAAAAGTGTACATTTCAGAGAAAAAGATATGTCTTTGTAAAATTTTCTAAAAAAAAAAAACCTGTTTTATTGTTGGGATGGATATTTTTTCTTTGAAAATTTCATTATAAATTTGCAGTTTTTATTTATATAAATTAGATATTATAACATCTTTCATCATTTATAGTTATTAACTATTGATTTAGTAAAGAAAGCATACAGCAAAATTCATGCCAAAAGCATCACAATTTCTTTTAACTATGCACATTACATCACAAAATTATGAAAAAAACAGCTATTTAATTTGTAAACAATTTATCAAAATTTGTTATAGTAATCATTTAACCTGCAACTTGGACCTCACTTTTCACAAATAAAAATTATTATGCTGAATTGTGTATTGTCATTTATATTATACTTTAAAAATCAAGTCACAGCAAATAACTCCCCACCAAATCACCGACTATATATATAGGAATCAGAGTTGCTGATTTTTGGGGTTCAATCTCTCTTACAGCATTCACTGTATATTAGCAGAAACTTAGAATGTTTCAAAGAAAAAGCTTAAAGTAAATCTTTGACTACTGAATAGGATCTTTTGCAACTTATTAATAGGTCAATAATTAAACAGTATAATTTGCTTTTAACAAAAAGATATAAATTTATTGCAAAAATGTGTGCATATTTTGTGCCATTTAGTATTAAGACTATTTTATAATTGCATCCAAACACTATAATAGATAGTTTAAATATATTATGCTCAAAGACCAAAAACAATCTAGAGAAAAAATGGACCACAGCACATTGACTTCTCAGATCCAGCCACAAATGCATATTTTTTAAAGTGTCATGATAAGAAACTTACAANTGTTTGTACTCAGAATCAGAAAAGACTAATACATTATAGCAAATAATTGAAATGAATGGCTTCTTTCAAAAAGAAATGCTTATAAAACAATATTCTATCTTGATTAACAATATTATCCTTGTAATAATTAAGAATTATGATCTAGAATTCACAAAAACTACTATAATTGAATAAAAAATTAATTTATTTGCAATTAATAATAATAAGATTCAAATAAAAAAATTAAATACAGTCAAACCTCCAAACAATGGCCATTATCTGTTCCCATCAGTGTCATTGTTCAGAAGTTTAACTTTACAGCAGAAACAATACATTTCAACTAAACTGTTACAATTCACCATGGCAGTGTTTTTCAACCTGTGGGTCGCGACCCCCAGAGGGTCGCAAAGCCTTACATGGCAGGTTGCGGGTAAAAGAAAAAGCCAAGTGTTTGCAGGTCCTACACTACAATAAAAAAAAAACTACAGTTTCAGTGAGAAGGCTGTGCCTGTATATTTTACAGTACAATTGGTTTTTCAATTGATATTTAGGTCTCAACAGAAAGAAAATTAAATACGTAGCTTTTAAAATCACTGATATAGTTTTAATATGGCCCTGGGAGGTCGCCAGAATTTTTTTAACTTGTAGAGGGGCCGTGTATTCAAGAAGGTTGAAAAACACTGATCTATATAATAATTTCCCTAATTGTATTAATATTTTAAACTGTTTGCTTTTTTGTATGTTTTTTAATTGGTTGATGATTGATTCTATCAAGTAATTTGTTGATTGTATTAACTTGATTCTTTAGATATCGAAAATTAAATAAAGAACATTATGTTAATTTAAGCGTACAGAAACGTTGCTGTTGTTCCAGAAAAGATCTTATTTTCACTTTACCAAGTGCCTAATAGGTAATTTGCAGATTACATAGATAATCTGCACTTTACCTAGGTAATTTGAGAAATAGAACAATTTTAGCAACTTTAACAGATCACCCTACTTAATCTGCAGATAGCTAGGTAATGTATACATTAACAACTTTCAAGCTTTAGTGGTAACATATATAATCCAAAATTGAAAATGAGTGACTTCTACAATATACAATAGATGTATGATGTAATTTTTCTGGCCAAATTATATATGAACACTAAATTTGATGAATTGGTTTATATAGTTTATAGTTTCCTGAAAGAAACTGTTATATTTTTGGTGTCACCATACCAAATTCAATTTCATTCCCGTGTCAGTGTATTTTTATCTTATTCTAGTGTGTGGGGGGGTTTACGAATAAACATAAGAGCTAAAACAAAACACTGAACAACAAAAAAAAATGTTTTTGAATGTTTCCTTTATTTCATGAGTGAAATCTTACTAATTTTGGGGTGAGAAAATTGAATATGACAAAGAAAAATTTTTATTAGCTCTAGTTTCTGTGGTATACAATAGGTGATTTTAACAGCATAAGAGAAAACGATACATTTTAATTACATATGTTAACAGCATTGAAAGTGCTTTTGAATTTTTTTTAAATTACAGTAACAGTTGTAAATTAATAGAATACCTGGAAGGTGGTTCGATGTGAAGAGAATCATGTGGTGACTTCACGAGATCGTTTTCTTTTGGCTTGCCTCTTGCGAGTTCTGGTGCATCCCTACACACAGACCAGCAGTAATCCGCAAGCATTGCTTCATTCCAGTGGCCCTGATATCTTTGTTCCAATATAGAAATATCCTGGTGGAATCTTTCCCCATGTTCATCACTGACAGCTCCACAACTAGGTGGGAAAAAGTCTAGATGGGAATGGAGAAAATGGATTTTGAGGGACATGTTGCATCTGAGTTGCTATTTTTCCAGAAGTATTATCACCAACTGAGTGTAGTTATCGTCTCTTTTGTTGCCTAAGAATCCACGAATAACTCCCTTTAAGGCTTCCCAAGCTTCCTTTTCTTTTCCCTCCAAAACTTGGTCAAATACGGGATCCTTTACAAGTTTTTGAATTTGTGGCCCAACAAAAATAACTTCCTTAACCTTTGCATCACTCAATCTGGGAATTTTGTCTCTTAAGTACTTAAATGCTTGTCCTTTCTGGTTCATACCTTTGACAAGTTTTCATTAAACCCAGCTCGATATGAAGGAGGGAAAGAACATCTTTTGGGTCCACAAGAGGCTTGGCAATGATATTTTTCTCGGTAGAGTCAAGATTTCTTGCAGGCCAGTCCACTCGAACGTAATGTGATTTCCTATCCCTACTGTCCCACATACATAAAAAGCAACAGTATTTAGTGTACCCCAGTTGCATTCCTAAGAGTACAGCAATGACTTTTAGATCGCCACATATTTTCCACTTGTACTCAGCATAATTGAGTCAAGGAGGGCTGTCATGTTTGCATAAATATATATTCTATAATAGAGTGTAGTTTTATTATATGCTGATCTGAGGAGTTTTACAGGAAAAATGCCAACGAAAATTTTAAATAATTGAAGATGCATATTTTGTAATGAAATATTTTTTTACAAATTTTACTATAAACCTTTCTCATATATTTTGTATTATTTAGATTACGTCAATCATTTTAAATAATAATTTAAAATGAATAACAGTTTTAAATCTTTTGTGGAGCATATTTTAGCTCTTGCGGATCACTGGTTGGGAACCGCTGCTCCAAAGCAAGAGCTAATCAGTCATTATAGTGATTTTTGAATTCAGCAGATGAAAATACATAAGAATATGCTAATTTTGAGCCNATATTAAATTGAATTAATATACAGTAGAGCATCGATAATCCAACTCAATTGGAAACTCTGGTTGGTCAGATAACTGAAAAAATCGGATAACTGAAAATAATGAAAAAAATACATTATTAGTAGAGTATATTAGGATATCCCATGTAATTAGTATATTGCTATTAACCAATTTCGTGTTGAATTTTCTTCGATGTTTAGCCTAACAAATTTTTTTAAAATAATAATCATTGCTATTGTATCGTTAAAAATTATTTTTAAATTATTTTATTGCTCACAAGACAAACAACCACTCATAATTAGAAAATTAAGTCTCATTTAAATACTGGCCTCCCTTCAATGGTCGAGCCGATGTTGCCAGCTAAAACACGCAAAAATTTAACATAAATAATATTAAAACTTAAGCCAAGACATAGCCAAATATTGTAATGCCACATCACTAGCGGACATTTGAAATTTGCTGACTAGAATGGTCAGTTAACCAATGTGACAGTTAATCGGGTGTCGGATAATCAATGCTCTACTGTATATCTCTTACGAATTAAGGCTTAAAAAATGCTTGTACAAAACAGGGACAAAAAAATTATTAATTGGGCCTAACCTCTCTTATCCACTAATGACCAGCTGGTCATTAGTGGATAGAGAGGTTAGGCCCAATTAATAATTTTATCAAACAATTCACTGAAAAAAGTATCTTGGTTAACAAATTATTTAGTTTATTTTTTAATAATCTAAATTTATGAAAATAAAAAATATATTTATCCCCACATTCTATCATACTTGGGCCTGCCTCAAATAGCACATGAAAATATTAGACACAGGACTGCATTCTGTTCTACTAATTGCCACTAGTTGGTGCAGTGGTGAAATGTGTGTGTTTACAGAGCATTGGGCCAGCTCTGTCCAGGGCCCTTAGTCTAGAGTTTTTTGTGTTACTACTCCCAACGTGTTGAACATGTCACATGGTACCATCTCACACTCTGACATAAAATCGGTAGTATCGAGTTATAACTCATGTGCTTTCCCATCTCACCAAGTGAGTTGCTACTCGCGTTGAGTTGAGCATGTAGCGATCTCACATGATCGCTACACGAAAGTGAAAATGGTTGGCAGATATGCTGTTCTGATCGCAATTGAAGCGTTAGAAGGATCCGAAAGAGTTGTTTAATCCTGTTGCAAAAGAAGTACTACAATCTCAAAATCTTTCAGGCTACAGGTGAAAAAACAGATAACATCTGTCGTCTCTTAAATGCATTAAAGATGATTCCACCAACAGCAATGAATTTTTCGACCACGAGTAGATGCCATTTCTTTTCATATCAAGTCAACACTAATAAAAAAATTTTAATTCATAATTAATAAAATTATACATCAATTTTTTCCAAAAATAAAAAGAAGTATCTAAGTCATCGAAAAAGAGAATTAAAACAATAGTAAATTATATGTATAAATTATTAAGATTGTTTATTAATCAGAAATGTTAAGTTCTGATTAAAAAATAATCTTAATAAACAAAACAATTTAAGAAATAGATCAAGGAAGAAAACTATATGAAAAAAGGATTAAATTAAAATACTTTTTCCATTATGCAACAGATTTTTTAGCTCCAATACTCAATTAATTTTTCAAGTAATTTTCTACACAAATCGAATTGTCTTCTTGTAAATTCATTGTCGAATTTTCCACTGTTCATTTTCTTATTATTTTCTATATATCTCTTTTTGTTCTTCGCTTCTTTTTTTAAAATGTTTTATTTTAAAAAAAGAAGTGAATTCTTTTTTTCTGTTTCTGCATATTATATTGCTATAAAACAAAGCTTTTAACTATAACACGTGTAAACTAATTTATGTTGATTTGTTTACAACTTGTTACAGTAAAGTTAATTGGTCGAATCATTATAGTCGCAAACTCAGAGGCATTGTAAATAATCCCATCATGTTTATCAACACATGTAAACGAGTGAATATGACCTACTTCTGCTCGCCTTTCAAGTTCGCTCAATGGGTCTAACTCGAGACTACCGATTATGTGAGTCATAGTAACATGAGTGAGTTCAATGACGTCAATTCGAGTACAACACAAAAAACTCTAGACTAAAGGCCCAGTCCTGTTCCAAGAGTACTCTTAACCATTTACTGTGTTTATAGTGTGCATGTCACTATATCTAACAATCTTTTTCAGTTTATACTTTTTACTGATTCAGCAATTCAATTCATAATTAGATTGTGATCTACAGTTAATAATAAATGAAATTCAATAACAAATTTTATAGCAGATTCAAAAAAATTTATATAAAATATAATTTAAAATATTACATAAATTATACCTAGAAAACTTTTTCTTTGAGGCTGATGATTACAGATTTTTCTCTTATATTAAATATTTCTTAAAATCTAACCTTTAATGAACTTTGTTTAAGAGCCTAATTAATATTCATTACCATATTTTCTTTTTACCTGTAGCAATGACTGAGTGCAGGGTGCATGTAAATTCAGCTTTGTGCTCTCATTTTGAGCAAAATGATGTTTCCAGGTATACACTGAGATATCTATTACAGTTTAGAACACAGCTCAAATGGAATATTGCTTACTAAAAATATTTTGTCCAAATTGCAAATAATTCTGCTTTCTTACTGTTTACAAGTACACATAAGATATACATTAGGGTTTCTCAAACGAGATCATGGGATCCCGGTTGTTTTTTTTAACCTGGGCAATATCCCAGGAAATCCTGCAAATTTCTTAAAAATTTACTTTTTTTTATTTTGTGTTAAAGTTGAGGAAATTTTGCAAATAGAAAGTATAATTAATAGTGATGTAACAAATATTCGGTTACTATTTGGTTTTCGGCCTATTTTTCACTATTCGGCCGAATACCGAATACCTAAAAGCAGGAGTAATAAATAACAGAAACACAGTAAATTAATCATTTTGTTATTTAGATTTAATGTTATCGAGTTAGTGTTGTTTGTTTATATTTATTTATAACTTGTAACATGCACAAAATAAAAAAGAAAATAATATTAGTCACATGTATTCNTTAACCAGGACGTTTGTTAACCGGGGTTCCACTGTATAGCACAAACACTCGGAAAAGCGATGCTTAACTCGCGCATGCCTAACACCAACTAAAATTTGACACAAAATACCGTTACGTTCGTTATCCAAGACAAAATTTTTGCAAAATAAAAGTTCGTTAACCGATTTGGTCGTTAACCAGGACGTTCGTTAACCGGGGTTCCACTGTAGTTTGTTTTATATGGCTGTTGAAAGTAAGCATTTTCTGTGTTTTTGACAAAATGAATAAACTTGAATACCATTCCGTCATAAAATTCTTCATTTTAAATGGTTTATCGCCAACAGAAATTCATCCAAAGTTGGTAAAAGTGTATAAGAGTCTGCACCTTCGTTATCAACAATAAAAAAATGGGCAGCTGAGTTTAAATGTGATTGTACATTGATTGAAGATATCCACGTGAAGGATGGCCAAAAACTGCAACTACCAAAGAAAATATCGAGAAGATACACAATATCATTCTACATGATCAACGATTAAAAGTGTATAAGATAGTTAAGGCTGTAGGCATCTCAGAAGAAAGAGTACAGCACATTTTACACAAAGGACTCAGTATGAGAAAGCTTTGTGCAAGATGAGAGCTGCATTTGTTAAATGCTGATCACAAACGAGGAATTGACTTTCTCAGCAAATTTGCACCATTTTAAGAAGAATCTAACCAATTTTCTGCACAGATTTGTTACAATGGATGTAACATGAGTTCACTACTTTACCCGAGTCAAAACAACAGTCCAAGCAGTGGGTAGAAGCTGGTGGCTCTGCACTGAAGAAAGCAAAGACAATTGCATCAGCTGAAAAGGTTATGGCTAGTGTTTTTTGGGATTCCAAATGGATTCTTTTAATTGACTACCTGTCAAAGGGTCAAACAATTAATGGGAAATACTATGCACTGTTGACAGTCCCAATATGTATAGCCCAGGGGAGAGTGGGAGAGAAGGAAAAGGAATCACATGAGGACTGGCTGGGAACCGAATATTAGAGATAACAATCACAAATACAAGACTGACACAGCAGTCCAAATATTACATAGAAGATACAATAATAAAAGTACATAGCACAATTAAACAAAAACAAAAAAAAAACACTTTAGGGTGGGTTGAACATATATGCACCCTTTACAATTAGCCAAAATAAAATTGTACAGAATAAAAAGTAGATCCCAACATTAGCTTGCAGATGTTAGTAACAAAAACTAAGGCCGCTTGAAGTCCTGAGCAAAGAACCGTGGCACTAAGATAGAAACCATGGGATGGGGAGGTTACCCTCCACACACCACCAGTTAGCTGAGCACCTTAATTTGGTGAATAAAGTCTTTAAATTTTGAGAAAATGTCTTTGTTGCTGAGTAGAAGACTTGCCGGACATGGCCACACTTCGTTCTCCTGCATCACTGCTTGTATCAGTTGTCTTCGTTTGTTCTCATACAGAGGGCAGCAGAACAGCATGTGATTGCTGTCGTCCCACTCATTAAGTGAGCAATGGCATTGCACATTCCCTTTGCCGAGGAAATGGGCCAGATAATGTTTAAAGTTTCTGTGGCCCGTCATGATTTGCATGAGTTCATAGGAGGAGGTGAAGTAGGAAAACTTCGCTCTATTTGCCAGCAAGGGAAGGAAGCAGTAGGTTGTCCTCCCAGTGCTACTGCTGTCCCAGTTACTCTTCAACCGTTGGTGAATATAGTTGAGCAGCTGGTTCGCCATCCAACTGAAAGACACTTTTGAGCATGCGCTGGTGTCGAGGTTACTTGTAGCCTTTTTGGCAAGGAAGTCTGTACGGTTGTTTCCCGTGTTGCCTGAGTGCCCTTTAGTCCAGGCAAGGGTGATAACTGTAGATCCATTGAGGTGGTTGAGGGTGTTGATAGTATCCCTTATAATGGGGAGGTTGACATTAAGATTTTGTATCTAGTGCAGGGCTACCTTGCTATCAGTGAAAATATACTGCCTTGTTCTTAAAGATTGTAGGTTCCTTCTTAATGTAATGCAGGGCCCTTAAAATAGCCAAGGACTCCACCTAGTTAATAGTGCAATGATCGTCCATTTTGAAGTAATGCTGGGGAAGGATTTCTTCTGCCCTTCCATACACTACAAATGAGTCCCCAGTCCGGGGACCCATTGGTGTAGATATGGAACCCAGAATGGGGTGGAGTAGTACCATTCATCAAGATTTTGCAGCTGGAACCCAACGCCGGGTGAATCGGGCTGCTGCTATCAACTTTGTCTATCTATCCCTTTCTCAAGGAGGTATTTGGCCAGATTACCATGGCATCCCCATCCACCAGATGATTAATATTGGTATGAAATTGATCAATGGTGATATCGTTATAAAGGAAGCGCTTCATGTTATGCCTTGAGTATTTTTCCTGGATATAAAGGTCAATGGTGAGTAGGTTTGAGATGGCAAGAAGACCGTCTGTTGGGGCCGGTTTGTACGCCCTGGTAATGTACAAAGCAGAGAGCAATTGCAAAGAGAGGAGCTTCCTCCGGGTATGAACCCTGTTCATGCAGTGCCCCAGACTTCCGCAGGTGGCTATCTTCTGTGTGACGGCGATATACGTTGTTTTCCTTGATTTGTAGTTAAGCCCCCATTTGTTCCTGCAGATGGTAGACAGGGTGCTGCTGGTGACTGCTGTGGCTTTTCTGTAAATATAATAGATATGCCCATTCCACAGTAACTTATGATCTATGATAAGCCCCAGGTATTTAATTAATTAATTAAGTGACAAGGTGTTCCTGATCCAATGCCCATTGATCCAGATCGAGGGGCCTTTGCTGAGGGGGTTCGCCTTGGGGAAGACCATACTTTGACATTTACTGTAGTTTATGTGTATGTTTACTTGCTCACTCCACTGATAAACTTTAGATAAAATTTAGTTCATGTTGTCCTGGAGCTTTCCTTGATTCAGGTGCAACATGACAATAAGTATATCATCGGCATATCCTTGGATCATTGTGTTGTTTGGTGACCCCTCTTGCAACTGTAGAAGGCTGTTGTAAAGAGTGTTCCACAGAAGGGGCCCTGACTTGGAGCCCTGTGGATACTGTTGATAGACCTACCATAGATTAGAGTGCTGTTGCTGTAGATGGCTGCTCTCTGGTCCTCCAGATAGCTGCGGAGGATCCTGTATAGGTTGCCTGGGCAGTTGGAGTTGCTAAGCTGGTACAGTACCTCTGGCCACCAGGCATGTTCGAAGGCATCCTTAAAATCTATAGCCACTAAGAGAGTGTGATTCTCATTTTTCTTCACAACCTTGATGTAGTCTATTAGGTTGTCCAGAGCATTGATGGTGCTCTTCCCCTTATGAAAACCAAATTGAAGGGGTGGAAGAAATTTGCCTGCTTGAGGTGGTACTTGATTCTTCCGATCATTAGGGAGTCCAGGGCCTTACTGAAGAAGAAGAGAAGCGAGATGGAGCGGTAGTCAGAGGGTGTTCTTGGGGCCTGCCTAGGGTCCTTGGGTATTAGCTTCACAGAGGCCTTTTTCCATATTGTGGAGAAATACCAAATGTCCAAACATTTATTAAATAAAATCTGCATCGTGGTGGGGAGGACCTGGAACACCTCTTTGACCATTCTCAGTGTGATGTTATCTGGCCAAGCCGCCTTGTTCCTTTTGATGGTTTTAAATTCACGAAAGATTTCTAAGGCAATAAATGGCCTATCATCGTGATCTGCCCGGTAAGTATTGACCATATTTCTAATCAATTTTGTATTCCTGAATCCTGTCTTGGGTCGTCCATTGGGAAGAGTTCTTGCATGATGAACTTGCAAGATTCCTCGATGGACTCAGTGTATGAGCCATCCATTTTAACCATTGTTGGGAGAGTGCAACTTGCTTTACTCCTTCCCCTCACAGTATAATATGGGACAGACCAAGGGTTTCCCCCATACCTCCTGGTACAGAACTCCTTCCAGGAGTTCGTTCTGTTGTTGTTGATCATTTACTAATAATGAAATACTATGCACATCATCTTGACCAGCTAGATGAAAAAGTTAGAGAGAAAAGGCCTAGATTGCAAAAGAAAAAAAAAATCCTCTTTTACCAGGACAATGCACTCACTCACAAAGGTGCTTTGGCAATGGAAAAATTGAGGAATTTGAAGTATGAATTGTTGGAACATCCTCCCTATTTGCCAAATTTGGCTTCCTCTGATTTTCATCTATTCCCAAATCTTAAGAAATTTTTGCCTGGAAAACATTTTGGGTCAAGTGAAGAGGTGATAGCAGCAGTAAATGGATATTTTGAAGACCTTCCAGAATTGCACTTCATGGACAGAATCCAGTTATTAAAGAAACATTGGACAAAGTGTATTGAACTAAAGGGATACTACATTGAAAAATAAATGCATTTTTAAAATAAAAAACTCATTTTTTCACTACTAGGCTAAGAACTTTTCACCTTTCCCTCATAATTATACTTCCTATAACTGATAATTTTGTCAATGTCTTGTAGAGCATGTGTAATCTATCAATATGACACTGCACTGTAGAACAGACAAACTAGGATTGAATCTTGGTGGTAAGAGGTTTCTGTGTGTCACAATTTGTGCAGGTCTGAAACTCACCCAGCTTCCTTTTCAATGAGTATCTGGGGATCATAATGAAGAGTAAAATTTAAATCAGCATTGGATTGGTGTTCCATTAATTTCTTTAACTGAGCTTTAAATAGAGAGGACTATAAATTACCTTTCACAATAGACTACAAAGGCTCATTTATCTTTACCTTCAATGTCATGTCCCTAAATCTCGAAGACTTTCACTTTCTATTAATAACTCTATTATTTTATATACACACACAATTTTTGACAGATAATACACATCATTATTAGTACAGAATGAATGATAAAATTCTTGTTTATCCTTCCACTGTATTCATAATATCAAAGTGATATTATGGATACAGTAGCCTCTTTACGATCTAAATATGAAATTTACATTTTACAGTTTAAATCCTTTTGGACATAATTTTTTATGAATTATATTCTATTTGTAAAAGAAAAATCAACAGCAATTTCATTTCTGATTAACTATCAGTATTTTTATAGTTACATACATATTTTGAGAGATTAATTAGTCAGTGAGAGACATGAGAACTTGAGATGCAACTTTGCCAGGAGATAATTATAACCATGCTCATAAAAGGCACAGTCAGAAGTATCAACACCCTCTTGTTTCAAATAAACATCAAATGCTTTCCCACAGAAAGATAAATTGCCTAGCTGACTTGGATAAATCATTAGATGAAAGCTAGATATGTTAGGGTGAGGCTGATAAAGGATATGTATGGGAATGTGTCAGCTCAAAGTTCATGTAAAATGTTGAGACCAAGGCATCCAAGTGCCAAAGGACTAACAAAATATGCTGATGGATGAAACTATCGACATGAATGGAACTGTTGACAAAAGCTAATCTTGAACCAAAGTGGAAGTGCTGATTCCAGCAATATACAATTGTAACACTCTCTTTGCATAGCAATCATGGATAAAAACAACTGTTGTTGTTGTTATAGTAGTAGTACTTCTTCCCTGACCCAATCAATAAAAGCATTTTTGTTGTTGAACAAATCACTCTGTCCAAAACCACACAAAACAAAACCTTTCACAAGACTTGCTGCTCTTTAAAGTGGAGACCACTATCTGGAAAATCACTGGGTCCTAGGTGAGAAATAATAAACCAAAAAAGCAGCTGGAATCACACAGGTATCAATAATTCATAAAATTATTGCTCACCACTTTTATCTATTATGGGAATGGACAATATAGGGTGAGGGATGGAAACAATACAATTTTATAATTTAGCACAGGTAGCAGATAAATTATAAGTGTCTGGATCAGATTGTTGAGATCAAATTAAATCTGAAAAACTTTAAATCTTATTCTATATTTAGAAATTTTTGTTATTTGTTATTCTGCTTTATGATTGAAAAGTTATTTAGTAGATTTGATAATGTTCACNATTATTTAGATTACGTCAATCATTTTAAATAATAATTTAAAATGAATAACAGTTTTAAATCTTTTGTGGAGCATATTTTAGCTCTTGCGGATCACTGGTTGGGAACCGCTGCTCCAAAGCAAGAGCTAATCAGCCATTATAGTGATTTTTGAATTCAGCAGATGAAAATACATAAGAATATGCTAATTTTGAGCCCAAAACAAAATCATTGTTGTCCAGTATAATTGGTTATTTTCTGAATCTGATTTTTATCCTGGATTGCAAACAGATAATTAGTATATCCATTCATAGCACATACCTGTAATAAATCCTTTACTAATGTTCCAAACAATGGCCTTGAGAATTAAGTGTTGTATAATAGTGACTTTGGACATTCCCCAAGAAATAATTGACCATCATCCAAGCCCAAGGCATGTCTTAACATTTTAAGTCATAAGATAGATAAATTTTCAGTTACCAGATTTAAGCATATTAAAAATTTTAAATCTATCTGGAAGAAAATCATTCCCAAAAATATAAGGAATAACAGCTTTTGTGAATAATTTCTGACAAAATATAAACACACATTAGAAGGGATTTACATATTATTCATTTCTTTACACTTTTTTACAATATATTTTTTTTTCAAATTTAAGACTATAAATGCACAAATCTTTAAACAATGCTGAATAAAATGCAGAATGTTATTCTGCAAAATTAAAATTTTTCATTAATACATCCATATATTTACATATTAATACAATACATTTTCATTACATTTGAATGATTTTTTTTCCTACAGTTGAACATGAAAAAAAGTTTATGAAATAAAAGTCCAGATAGAAGTGTGAAAACAAGCATGAATTTAGTAGTATTAGTGTTAAGTGTGAATCTAAGAAATGAGATTTAAGATAGTTGATAAGCTAGTATTATAGCTTTTATCATCTTAAATCTCATTTCTTAGACCATTGCCTTGAACATCAGCACTTCTTATGTGAAATTTATTAACCAAAAACAGATTTTTGAATACATTTTAACAGATGGATTTCTATGACAAAAGCTTAATACTGACATTGTTATGAAATGGAAAAACTATTAAATTACAAATTTAATAAAAATTGCAACATGATTAAAAAACTTTGTATTATTTTCATATAATAGTACACATTGTTCATTTTAAATAATATTTATTAAAACAATTTTATAAAACAGTTTCATTATAATTTTAATCTGAATTGCATACAAAATTATAGTTTTGTAACAATTTTAATATACAGATATCACAAACAAAAAATATGCACTTACATGCAAATTAAAAAATTTTAATAAATATTCTAATTTGTGCGATTTAAAATTTTATTATTTGTCAATGCAATGAATATTGTGTTTATATAAAAAAATCTTACAAAAGTTCCCCTTCCGATAATTCTTCAATTTCGTTCATGGTAGGAATGCAAATGTCATTGACTGCATTTATTTCGTTCACCGTTAGGCCATTTTCAACAGCATGTGTGTCGTAATCGTACGTGTCGGAATGTTTGAAAATCGTCACCTACAAAAATAACATTTTCAATTTGTATAACTAAAAGTTACTTAAAAGATCATCAGACATAATTATGAAACATTATGTAAACACAATCTGATATACTGTATTGTTTTCCTAACTGTGCCATTAAGAAGCATTATATTTGTTTTGTATAGTTGGGTCTCTGTATTCGTGCAGATACATGTCAATGGTTTCCACAATGTTTTTTGACATATGTCTAAACACTCTTTTTTCTGTTAGTTGTAAATGGTTGCATGTCTACATGCATTTAAAAGGTTTTGTTCACAATAGTTTAGACCAGTATTTATGATCAAATTTTGACTCTCTGCTCTTAAATACCCTGTGGTTCATAATATTTTCAGATAATTAACACACATGCAATGCTACATTGTCAGTCAGGGTGAATGTGGCAAGCAATACTTTTTAACATGTCAACTGTAAATCTGCCACTGTGAAACAAATCAAAATACAGAGATCCGACTGAACAGTTGGTTGAGAACTCCTGCTCTATACAGTATAAAAATATTTCCAATGATTGGCACAAAACTCAACCTTTTTCATGTATTGATGCCTTTAAGAAATTTTTTTCCATCAACCCCTTCAATATTTTATACTATATATTATACAACATTACAGGGGTTAGACAAAATAATTCAAACACCAACAGAAGATCACTTTTTATTTATTAATAAGTGGTATGATGGTATGACTCCCTTTTGTAGATAATACAGCTGAAATGTGTCAAAGAATAGACAAATATAAATCAGGAACAATATTAATGTTAATTTTCTACCATTCTTCAACCAATACTGATGTTACAGTACTTATGCAGATGACTTAGAATATGCAGATGCCTCAGGACTGTTACTTTAAGTGACCACTTCCATCCCACAATCCAAACTTTGTTTTCAGATGGCGATGCAATCTTTCAGGATGACAGTGGTCCTATCCACACTGCAGACTGCATTCAATCTTTGTTCAAGGAGCATGATACTGAACTTAAGCATCTACCTTGGTCCGATAGTTGTCCTCAAAGGTAAATGATATTGCATCCCAAATCATGCAGGAACATCCATCATGCTTGACAGTTGGTTTCACTCGATCTATACACATGAACATGAGTCAACTTTCAATGTGTTTCCCACTGTAGACAAACATATCTAGAGTGGGAAACACATTGAAAGTGACTCATAAGACCATATCACATTTTCATGTCTCTGGTATCCATGTTTTTTACTTTTAGCATCATTGCACATGCTATTTGATGTTTCCTGGTGTCAACAAAGTTTTGGGTATTGCAGCCCTGCCATTGATATTTTTATGCAGTGCATATTGGATGGTTTCACTGATACTGATATCTTTGCACTTGTACCAATTCTGCAGTAATTTTATATTTTCTCCTTACAATTTGATGAAGTGTTCTTCTGTCCCTTCACATCCAGCTTTAACTTTCAGACATGGCTGCTTCTATCAGCAGATGTTTTGCTTGTCTTTGCACACTGAAATGTGATCAAGGAAACAGTAATCTTGTTACATCAATCAACTCAGGTCAGAGAATCCCCTACTAGGCATGCACCAACAATCATTCCCCTTTGGAAGTGTGTTAGGCCTGACACAATCATGCACCAAAACCAGGCGAATATCTTTTTCGACAGTAAAAATAATGAAGTTTATTGACAGTAATATAAGCTTCAGAAATGAGAGAAAAAATGGGTGGTGCCTGTAATTGCACGTTTCAGAAAAAGTTCAATTCGACTATACAAAATGGAGGGTGTTCAAATTATTTTGTCCAATCCCTGTACATTACATAAAAATGTATATCAACAGCTTTCTACATAATTTTTAAAAGGCATCTTCCTACATTATTATTTCACTTAACAAATTGTAAAATCTTTGTAAAAATTTACTTCTACTCAGCCATCTCATATCTGTAAGCAACAATAATTCTGATTGTTGTTTACAGAGTTCAAAGTTGGAAAAGATGCTTTTGAATACATTTTCTTTAAATCAAATTAACAATTTTATAAATGTTATCCCCACTTTTTAACCTTTTTTTATTCATTCTTTTACTAGCTAATAATTGCTGATAAATTATTAAATAACAACTTAAAAACTTTAGATACTCTGACACTATGTAATAAATCCATATAAATTCATATGACCAGTCATTACTTTTGTACCATTAGTAATAATTAAATTAATGTATTTTAAATTGAATGACAAAAATTTTTTAAATCTCTAGCACTTTCTTTTGAGGGAAGTTAGTGCTCAATAGTAGTAGCGAATGATTTTTTATGATTTTATGAGTAAAAATAAGCATTTTGGCTACACCAAATATATCTACCAGTTAGTAAAGAAAACAAAACAAAACATGCAATTATACAATAACTATTAATAAATTTAACTTTTATTCATTTGTTCAATTCCCTGCATTAATGTATTTTGTGATAATTTTACGGCTTTAATAACAACTTAAAATTCCATTTCATTTTTGTCTTCAGAAAGTGAATCTGAAATAAGAATTCTTTTAAAATTTTTCCATCAATAAATGCATTTGCAACATATAGAGCTAGCTGCTTTTGTGTAAATAGATTTTCTAGTACCAACGTTTTAGTCTTAAGTTATAATTTTTTTGATGCCACAATTAGCTAGATAATCTCAATTACATTTACCATAAAGGGATGCAAGATTTCCTATTTTTAGGTATAAATACAGAAGAATTACATATAAAACAACATTTTTATTTTAACATTTTGTAAAAACTAATTAATTGCACAATTAATAAATTTCCCATTGTTTATGAAAATGTTTAAATAGAAAAATACCAGGATACTTTTGATAGTGTTTATATACATAAATTAGACACCTTTCATTGAATAAATTACAACATAACATATATGTAATTTATTTTTGAAGAGATCTCAACAGTGATAAGATCCAAATAATTTAATCAGTTCACTACATTAAGGATTGTTAAACCTTTTAAGTCTGAAAAAATATTTATATGTGAAGACCTTACAGTATTTTTTCACATCAATAAATCCTGCACATTGAAAAAATATACAAAATAATAATGGCTGAACCCTTGATGGGCTCAAAAAAGGCCACCTTAAAGATGGAAAGAGTAAAAATGTCAATTATGTAATATTAGTTGTTGTTCATTAAACCAACATAGAAAAATAGAAAAATCTGTCATTTTCAGTACATCTTGGGAGGCTTGCTAACAAAATTAAAAAGCTATTTTGCTGATAAATTAATCTGTGCTTTTGATTTTCTAAAAAGTTATTTTAAAAATAAAAGATATGAACATTGTATATTCACATTATTACTATTATATATCTAAATGAATTTTATTCTTATTTTTTTAAAAGTATCTCTAAACTAAAACTAAAAATGATCAAATCCTGGTATTTTCTGGGAAATACTTAGTGGCGTTTCCCGTTTTTTTAATAATAATTAAAAGAATATGCAGTACATACGTCATTATTTGGCAAATTCTGAATAATTGTATTCCATTTATTGTTGAGTCTTGCTATTAAACTTTTGACCTAGAGAAAAAGAAAAATGTTTCAAATGATAAAATCAATTTAAAAACAAATTTTAAAATTTTATATACAAACTTTTGGTCCTTCTAAACACTGAAAAGTGTCTCTAATTTTTCCAAATGTATCCATAATTATTTTGCACATTTCTTGAAGTGCTTCCTAAAAATATAAATAATAATAATAATAATGTTCTCCATTAATTAAAAATAATCTAAAAATGACAACTGCATTGCAAATCAACTGCTAAACAGCGAAAAATAATATACAAAATACTCTTGATTATTCTTGTGGATTATTGGATATACATCTGTGGATTATTCTTGCATGTTTACATCTCAATAAAAATTTGCATCGGGAATACAAATATTAGGATGATAATAAATAAAAATCTTTGTTGTTAACTCTTGCTATTTAAAATGGTATATTGAATATCAGTACAAACAGGGCTGTGGAGTCAAAGTTCGAGTTGTCAAAAATCCCCCCTGACTCCGACTCCTTTTTACTTTCTCAACCAAAAATAATGATTTGCCTATGAAAAATTAACTTGTAACAGCAAAAAATAGCTGTAAATACATATAGTAGGACAAAGTTTAAGAATCTAAGTTCGTGTAAGAGGAAAAAATTTTTCTTTGTGATAAAAATATAAAATTTTGCTAAAAGAATAAATATTTTCTTTTTGAGTAATCTTCATATTTATTATAGACATATGTAGGCAAGGTGAAAAGTTCTGTCTAGCCCACAGATGGCACCGCTACAAATGAAAGTAGTTTTGTTATGTCAAACTTGTTGCAAAAGTAAATACCAAATGTGAATTTGATCAGACAAATACAGTGGAACCCCGGTTAACGAACGTAATCCGTTCCACGAGTCCGTTCGTTAACCGAATTGTTCATTAACCGAAGCAATTTTTCCCATGGAAATTAATGCAAATACAATTAATCCGTTCTAGCCGTCAGTATTTTTGTAATTTTATTTGTAAAATGGGATTTCTTTAATGAAAATATAGGAAAACGTACTCATAAACAGTCGATCTACGTTAAATTTTCGGAAAAAAGGAAAGATTTGACGGGTATATAAAACATCACATACGAGCGTTAAAGTTCTAAAATGACAGATAGCAGAAACAATAGGCTAAATTATGAGCGAAAGGCTTGTAGGTTTATCAACAATCTCCGATCAGAGTCAACGAACAGGTGTCAAATAAACGCCTCGGAACAAACCTTTCTCGTGACCTGATCTGGTTTCGGTTTTCACCTGGAGACAAAAAATAAAACAATCGGGAAGCGAGGAATGGGACGCGGGACAAATCGTAAGGTGAGATTCAAGGAAGAAATACTATAAAAACCCCGAATATCAAGGTCAAAACGCAGTTTTCCTAAAAATTCTATGGCGATTAATCTGTGTCGTCTTCGTCTGGATTAAGCCTGAAGTCGTTCCCACTAAAATTTGTGTTGTGTCTCCCGGACCTCTAACGAAGACTATTGTATCATTAAAAATTATTTTTTTATTTTGTACAAACAAAACAAATATATTGAAAAATATAAAAACAATAAAAAATTATACTTCAGAAGTTAATTTAGTATCAAAAACATAAAATATTTGAGTAGCCCAAGACATAGCCAAAGATTGCAGCGCGACAGCACTGGTGAAAATTTAAATTTGCCTACTGGAATTCTTTCGGATAAACAATGCTCTACTGTATTAATTAAAAAACAGTGGTGCCTTGTATAACGTACTTAATCCGTTCCAGGTGCACGTCCGTTAAGTGAAAAGTCCATTATACGAAATGCATTTTCCCATAGAAATACATGTTAAAACATATAATTCGTTCCACAGAATAAAATAACCGTACTGTACCATAAAAAATGAAAATGGAGCAGTCACCAATTATGCCGGGTAGTCAGATGTTGTGAAGAGGAGGTGGAGGAACACTTTCTTCACACATTCATACAGACACACACTTTTTACACATTGCAACAGGTCTCTTTTTATTGTTTTTTAATTGGAGTCAGATTCAGGAGAGGCTACCGGAGCTTGCAGGATTAACTCCTCTTGTTCCATCCTTTTTTTTGGCAGCTGGCTTCTTGAAAAACATGTCCAAGGTGGTCCATTTCTCTCTCTTCTTCAACACCTGTCAGAAATGACGGACAAGGGTGTCATTGTAGAGATCATTGATCCTGTTGGCCTCAGCTCTGTTTGGATAATGAGTGTTGTAAACTCCTGAACCTCTCTCCATTTGACAAGGAAGTTTTTGTCAACTTTCACTCCTTCTGATGATTTCTTGCTTTGTTTCAATTGAAATCACCTTTCTGTTTTTTTAGAAGCCATGATTTGCACAACACTTGAATAGATCTAAATAGCCTGCACTGAGGTGATGTACTGTACATAATAAACAAGGGAGCAAGCCGAATCCCAACGGGAGCTCTGTACTTCAGATATAGTAATAATATATTCTAATAATAGTAATATATTATAAAAATAGCAGATTGTCATTGGCAAAAGCAAAAGAATGGAAATATCATTCGCACTTGTTTGCAGAAAGTCCACTCTTTGCCTTGCGTAACTGCCGAACGGAAAGTCCGTTGTTCGCAGCCAGTCCGTTGCTCGAGTCACGTAACAGCCAAACAGAAAGTCCATTGTCTGAGGCATACATTATACGAGGCACCACTGTATTATATTATTATAAAATGGCAAAAAACTTAATTTTGGGGGTAATGACAAATTTTATAAAATGTTGTAAATACTAATGAGTAAAATCTTCATTAAGTCTGACTTCTCGAGTTATGACATATGACCTCTACTCCCCAACCTTACAACCTTTAACCACTAAAATTTAATTGCATCAATGCCCCTTATATACAAGTTAGCAAGCCAAATTTCATTTATTAAACTTTACCCCATGATATTAATCCTGAGATATTAAATGAAATAGACACCATACATACGTATGGTGTGTATTTTGGACCATATATGGAATATATGGTCCAAAATAGAATACTAACACATATATGGAATTTTTTTTCCTTTTTTTGTTTAACATTTTTTGCATTAGAAGTCTCAAAACATGGAGATATTAAAAAACCTGGAGTGTCAAATTTGACAATTCCAATACTTTCTCTTGTTATGTATACATAACAGCTGGGAAAGTAAAATTAAAAAATGATCTCAATATATACATACTGTGACATCAGCAACAAAATATGAATCTTCTAGTTCCAATAAATATTGAATTGCTAGAAAACTAACAGCTTTTTGCAAAGAAACACCACGATTACTTGTTGGCAATAACTGAACTACATATAAAGTATTTCTGTGGTGACTTCCCAATTGTGCCAATTCTTCTGTAAGAAATTTCATCTATAAAAAAAAATGACATAATGTACAAACAATTTCATTAAAAGTGTATTACATAAAATCTTAAGTTAATATAGAAAAAAATATTAATAATTTACTTTATCTGGCCAATCTGATGATGATATCCTCTCCAAACATATATCAATTAATTCTTTAATTTTAATTTTGATCTGTTTACCAATGAACTTTGTATCTAAACTAATCCAACTTAACAGTAAAATCAAATCACAGAGTTCTTCTTTTGAATAATTGCATTTATAATGCAAGAATACTATAAGAACATCCAAAACTTTAAAAAGACCATCTTCAATTGAAAAAATTTCTTCATTCCAACAACTTGTTACATCTTCCTTTTCCAGAAGGCAACTATTTTCAAATTTCATTAACATTTTTTCACAATCATTATATTTATTTATTATGGGACAACGATCAACATTAACACCTAAATAATATAAAAATTAATTATAAACATTCAATAAAACAAAGCTGTAATTAAACATTATTAAAATAAAACTCTTTACTACTAATTCATATACCTAGATATATCCAAAGTTACAAAACTAAAATCACTAATAATTCAGTACAGCAATGAAATGTTTTCTCATTTAAATCTTTCCCTGACCAATTATGACATTATTCCCTGCCCTATTAAGGTCTCCGCATTTCCCCTTTCCTTTATGTAATATGTGGCCAATTCTATTTAAGACCATTTTGCACACAATTACATAAACTTTTTATTAAAAACACTTTGTTCACTTACAAAAAATGAAAAACTTTGCATAAAATGAATGACATAATTAGCTGTCATTTCTACATCATATAAAAAAATTTCATGATTTTATTTACATTAATTCGTAAATTTTATTTATATAAGGAAAAAACTTGTTTAACGTCGTAAAATCAAACAAGCACAGGGGTTATTAAGCTTTAAACAGGGTGAACAAAATCATGCTCCCCACACGCACACTAACATCCATATAAACAGAAATTACCCCCCCAAATTTTTTTGCATTTCTCAATGTTTCAAGGTGTTCCAAGTTCAAAAATGTAAAAATATTGGTGGTCGTTTTTTGACTTATTGTCATACTTTCCCTCTGTTATATATAACAGCTAGGAAAGAAAAAAAATAATACATTAAAATTTATTAATGACTAAAATATAATTTCCTTGGACTGATTTTAAGATTATATTCTATTTTGTGAGTAAATCAAACATAAAAAAATTACAATAAGTATTTATTGGTATACACTATGTATTCACATTTCATCTAACACTTACTACAACAGATACTAAATGGCATCATATCATCCGATGCTTATTTAATGCATATTATGCCACTTTTAGCAGCAGATTGTTAAAATTGGAATAATACGATTTTAAATATTAATATATGGCATAATATTGTGGCATAATGTTACACCCAAATAAATGAAAAATTTACTATTTATTTTTAGAGATGTGACAATATTAATAAATTATTAGTCATTGAATTTATTGAACTTCAATAGACTGTAAAAGCACNAATGGACAATATAGGGTGAGGGATGGAAACAATACAATTTTATAATTTAGCACAGGTAGCAGATAAATTATAAGTGTCTGGATCAGATTGTTGAGATCAAATTAAATCTGAAAAACTTTAAATCTTATTCTATATTTAGAAATTTTTGTTATTTGTTATTATGCTTTATGATTGAAAAGTTATTTAGTAGATTTGATAATGTTCACAATAAAATATCTATATAAAATATCTTTACAAATTTTTATAAAGATATTATTATTTACATAAATTCAATAAGACACATTAAATTTTACTATTTATAACTAAAAGAATTTTACTTTTGATTAAACTATTTGAAAAAAAATGCATATTTTTACATTTTTAAATTAAAACAAACTACTTACTCTGTACTGAGGTAAAACATAATTTCCAATGCAGAGATCCATTAAAGAAATCACACTGTGCAAAATAAAATAATCTTGGACATACTGTAGTGGGTCTGTCAATATTTCTAAAACTATACATGGCTAAAAGTAAATTACAAAAAATACATATAATCTGACAATTCTCTAAATCAAACATTTTTAAAAGTTAAACAAAATTTTATTCTTAAAGACAGAATAGTATTCTTAAATAATTTAAAATCTAAAAACTGATTTTTGCAAAATTATGCCAAAATATACCAGTAATATTTAGATATTTCCACATACATCATAATAAATGTTAAAAAAAATTGAACTATTATTTTGTAAAAATAATAATTAAAATTATTTTTATATCTTAAAATATTGAATTAAGATAAAAACATATATATTTCTACTTTTAAATATTATATCTATTCCACATAAAAAAGAAAAAAATTTAATGCAGTATTATTATTATGCTACAAATAATTGTTTCAAGCATTATCACAATCTTAAATTTATTGCCAACTTTTTCTTAATTATAGGTTTGCTGTATTCTTATGCATTTTAACTAAATAATCCTATGTTTATAGGTATAGTATTTCATTCAGCATAGTAAAATATCCAAAGGTTAAAATGTACAATTTATTCAATTCTTTCTTCTACATATGCATTTCAGGTTGAACTCTCAATCCCTCTTCAGTGCTATATAATTTGTACAATTTCAAGTACAAGTGCATATCCAGTGTTTATGATTTTATCCAAGATGCATATCCAGTGTTTGTACTTGAAATTGAATCTCCACCTATGGTTGTTTTTTTATGAATATGTACAAATTATATAGCACTGAAGAGGGGTTGAGAGTTCAACCTGAAATGCATATGTAGAAGAAAGAATTGAATAAATTGTATATTTTAACTTTTGGATATTTTACTATGATGAATTAAATACCATACCTATAAACAGGATTATTTAGTTAAAATGCAAAAAAAGAAATAATATCTTATATCACTCCAGCAATTAAAATTTAATGAACTCAAAGTTTTGATCCAGTTTAATGGATAATCCTCAGTTGCAGAATGTACAAAACGAAATAGAACACACAAAATTTAAAGTAAAAAAAAATTAACAAAAGCAGCACAGTATTCAAATATGCACACACAAGATATTTTTTGTGTTTGGCATCTGAATATCCATTCAACTGGATTAAAAACGTTGAAGTTCATTAAATTTTAATTGCTGGTATGATACAAGATGTTTTTTGTTTGTATGTAAAGTAAATTTTATTGTGGCTCTCTCTGTAATCTCTAACTAGAAATTTTTGCATTTTTGTAAAAAATATATAACAAAACTACAAATATTTTTGAAATTTTGTTATCATCATTTATATTATTTTTACAAAAATGAAAACTTAATTATACTTTAAGCATTTTACATAAATAAGATTTGTTAAATTATTATTTAAATTATTTGTTAAATTAATTTTAAGATTTTTAATTACATAATATTTTATACTATAGAACATGAAATAACACATTTTATCATAAAATTAAATGATAATAAACAATACTAAAATATTCTTGAATAATTTCTAAAATGGATACTCATCATCATCTTCCATTTTTTAAATAATTAAATTAGAAGTTTTGCAATAATGAAAAAAAATTACAGTATGTAATACAATAAATTTATATAATAATGATTTAAATTATATTTAGAGTAATAAATTTTTAAATTATTTAAATTAAAACATTAAGTACTATTTTCAGTCAAATAATGAATGAGTTAATATTATAAAAAAATAATACATAACCTGTTAACTACCTGAAAAATTTATATTTTGCAAAATAAAAATCAAAAGTATTAAAAGTGAATTATTTTCTATTTGATTTAAAAATTGTTTTTTTTTTTTTTTTTTTT
>NW_019385736.1:115782-140423 GCF_000671375.1 Centruroides sculpturatus | reverse complement strand
TTCGTTTGATTCTGATGAAACCGTGTTGTTGTTATTAAGCTGTTTCTTTGCAGACACACTAAGGTGACATATATCAACACTTGGCAACTTATTGACTATTTATTCAGTTGGACTGTTGGATTTATTCAGTTACCAACTGAATAAATAGTCAATAAGTTGCCAAGTGTTGATATATGTCACCTTAGTGTGTCTGCAAAGAAACAGCTTAATAACAACAACATGGTTTCATCAGAATCAAAAAAAAATAAAATAAAATAAAACTCTTTACTACTAATTCATATACCTAGATATATCCAAAGTTACAAAACTAAAATCACTAATAATTCAGTACAGCAATGAAATGTTTTCTCATTTAAATCTTTCCCTGACCAATTATGACATTATTCCCTGCCCTATTAAGGTCTCCGCATTTCCCCTTTCCTTTATGTAATATTTGGCCAATTCTATTTAAGACCATTTTGCACACAATTACATAAACTTTTTATTAAAAACACTTTGTTCACTTACAAAAAATGAAAAACTTTGCATAAAATGAATGACATAATTAGCTGTCATTTCTACATCATATAAAAAAATTTCATGATTTTATTTACATTAATTCGTAAATTTTATTTATATAAGGAAAAAACTTGTTTAACGTCGTAAAATCAAACAAGCACAGGGGTTATTAAGCTTTAAACAGGGTGAACAAAATCATGCTCCCCACACGCACACTAACATCCATATAAACAGAAATTACCCCCCCAAATTTTTTTGCATTTCTCAATGTTTCAAGGTGTTCCAAGTTCAAAAATGTAAAAATATTGGTGGTCGTTTTTTGACTTATTGTCATACTTTCCCTCTGTTATATATAACAGCTAGGAAAGAAAAAAAATAATACATTAAAATTTATTAATGACTAAAATATAATTTCCTTGGACTGATTTTAAGATTATATTCTATTTTGTGAGTAAATCAAACATAAAAAAATTACAATAAGTATTTATTGGTATACACTATGTATTCACATTTCATCTAACACTTACTACAACAGATACTAAATGGCATCATATCATCCGATGCTTATTTAATGCATATTATGCCACTTTTAGCAGCAGATTGTTAAAATTGGAATAATACGATTTTAAATATTAATATACAGCATAATATTGTGGCATAATGTTACACCCAAAAAAATGAAAAATTTACTATTTATTTTTAGAGATGTGACAATATTAATAAATTATTAGTCATTGAATTTATTGAACTTCAATAGACTGTAAAAGCACATTAGAAATTTTTACAGAAATATTTTGTAACAACTCTAAAATATTCTTGTTAAAATAAAAATTTATTGAATTATTTTGGTCAGTCAATTAAAAACAAACTATACATTATTTTTGAAAACAACACAAGATCTAGCAGACCATTTTATTTATTAAAATAGTTGGTAATACTAAGAAGAAATGTGCAGCAAGTGTGCTATCAACATATGCAAATCCTTTTTTTTATTTTTTATTTTATTGTTTTGTTAATTCACTGAATTGGAGCAGAGACAAGATCTTTGCTGAATCCAGTTTAGAGTAAAAACTGCATCTATCCACAGACTCATTATGCCATGGTCTAAACCAGTGTTTTTCAACCTTGTTGAATACGTGACCCCTTTACAAGTTAAAAAATTCTGGCGACCCCCCCAGGGCCATATTAAAACTATATCAGTGATTTTAAAAACTACGTATTTAATTTTCTTTCTGTTGAGACAAATTATTGTTGATTAAAATAAAAATTTCATAAGAATCAATAATAACTTAACACAGATAAAGTATGAAACACTTCCTTTAATTGTAACATTGGGCACAGGAGGAAGCCGTTGACTTTTTTTTTTTCTTCTTTTTAGGATCAGGATTTTCAGCTTCTCTCTGAAATTGTAGTTTTTTTAATGTAGTGTAGGACCTACAAGCACTTGTCTTTTTCTTTTACCCGCGACCCACAGGTTGAAAAACACTGGTCTAAACAAACTTCAGATAAACTTAAGCTATCGAACCAAGTGAATCTTTTCATTGTATCACAAAAATGATGGAGCATGTGAACATAGAAAAGTGTGAAACTTCACTGGAGAAGAAAAGGGTGTTTCTATTTAATTAATTATGAACTATCCATTCATTAAAGAAAACTGATATATGGTTAAATTTAATTTATAAATCAAAAACAAATTATATTATATTTTTTTATCAAATAAAAAATTTACAAATAGGATTTGTAAACTAGAAACAATATATTATTGTGCTCATTTTGTTTTTATTAATACTCTCCTCAAAAGTGAAATTGCAACACCTCAACAGAATGCATGTAGCAACAGCAATTTGCAGGACCATTAGAGATGAGATATGCAAATGATTAAGTTTGCATATGCATGTGGTACCCAAGTTTTGGGCTATAAAGGCCAGCAGCTGACTTGGATTGTAAATGTTATCAGCAACAGTTCATGGCAACCAAACTTTTGAAGAAACATAGACAATGCTTCAGAAATAACAGCAAGCCAAACACCACCAATTAATGGCTGGGGAAGGAGACAGTATCCTGGAATTGTATACCCTCAGTTTGTCAATGTGCAGTTGCCAGTGTTTTGGGGAAGACATAAATACCATCCAGTAACGTGTGACATGATGGAAGCAGGAACATCTGCAAACATGCCAAAGAGGGAGTGGATCACATCAGCACACTACAGAGCACACAGACTGGCAAATTTGCTGAATAGCAAACAGCTACCTGTTGGGACCTGTTTGCCATGGCACATGACATTCAATGCCACCTCTACTGTCAATGGGTGCATCTGTCCACCCAAACCATTTGCAACAAGTTGCATGAAGTCAAGCTGCATGCACAGCAACAAGTTGCATGAAGTCAAGCTACATTAACCAACCACTCATTCAATATAGGGCTGCATTCTTGGCATGATGTCATCAACATCACAACTGGACCACTGAATGGCATTGGGTATTGTTTATGAATGAATCCTGCTTCTGTCTGTGGAGAAATGACAGTGATGATGGATGGGTGTGATGGTATTCCAAGAATGCAATGTGCCAGCCCTTTTCACCAAACATGATGGGTTTGGGGAGGTATCATATTTGATCAGTGGACAGCCCTGGTGCACATTTCCAGTACTCTGACAGCAGACAAGTACATCACATGAATTGTGGGCACGTGGTTCAGCCACTAGTTCAGGCTGTACCCAACACAGTGTTAATTAATGTCTGAATGCACAGCAAACTCTCACCAGCCTGTACAGAATTCACATCCTTCCCTGGCCATCAGCCTTGCTGGATCTATCTCCCATCAAATGCCTGTGAGACCTGGTCTGATATGAGATGCACTGGGGATCACCATCACATACCATAGATAACATGCCACAGTGGATACAAGAGGAAACCATTAATCACCTCATTGATAGTATGCCTCGCTATACAGTGGCCTATATAGCTGCCATTGGGGGCCATATTCATTACTAAATAAAGAGGTGTCTATTGCATATCTATATCTTTGTTCTTTTAATCATTTGCATATGTCTCTTACATCTACCAGTCCTGCAATGTGCATGTGGCTATGCACATTCTTTCATGATGTTGCAATTTTGCTTTTGAGGAATATATTTTGCACATATAAAAGAAAATCAAGTTCAAGTTTGTTCTAAATTATAAAAATCACAATTTAATCAGTGATGATTCAGATTGTTTTTGTCATTGATATTTTATAACTAGAGATTTTTTATTGTTGTATATACTTGGTTCAGTGCCTTCCTTTGCTAATCTAATTTATTTATTGTTCAATTAGCATAACCATCTGCACTCAAATGGTTCTGATAAAAACAAAAAAATTTGCATCTTCTCAGAGTTAATTTATACTCATAATTACTCTTCAAAAACTTAAACAGTAAAATCAATGTTACTCTTTAAAAATAACTATTTTAAATAATTGTTTTCTTGAGGTACAAATTATTAGTTTAATTTAGGGTTATTTTAATTCCATTTTAAATTGTCAAACAATCAATAATCAACCTTTTCTTCTCAAATGTTTAATTCTGTATCTAATTTATCCACATTTAGAAAATGTGTGTTGAATTTGAAATTTCTGAGTAGAATATAATCCTAAATTATTATTTAGATCTCAACACTATTCTATGAGAACCGTGGGCCAAGGGTTAATTAATCCCTTCTGACCACTTACTCAGCAACAGTCTGCAAGGACAGCTCACGTTGTTGTTCTGGATGGCTAGGAGGACAAAAAGTGAGTGGGGAGTGCATCGGTAAGCCAGCAGACGTCCTTAGAACAATGATAGACAGGCTTAACAAATAAAACATTTATTGAATAACCAATCTAAGTTACAGGAGGTGAAAACAGAGCTAAGGTTAAATACGGTTATGTTATTCTATTCACATAAAATGGCGACTAATCTCATAACTATGTCGTTGACTACTTGCTAGTTCAAGAGAGAGAGCTTTTACAAATTCTAAATCCGCTAAATACCTCTCGTTGTAAAGGAGAGTTGGCGCATCGTCTGTATGGAAGAAGTAAAAGTCCTTGGTATCTTCTAACTGGTCTCTTCTCCGTGTAGCTGGATCAGGTCTGCTGTATGGAGGTCTGGGAGTTGAGGTGGCACTATCACCAAGTATAGCTTCCTAAGATGAGTTGCCCTGAGCTTCCGGAGGCTCAAGCTTTTATTCGTTTGTCGTGGGAAAGGAGTCACATGATCGTCAAATGTTGACATTAACAGCACATTCTTGACACCTGTGTCAACTTTCCCATCTAATTGTTATAACAAATGGTGACCTCTGATCTAATTCTCACCAAGAGCGTTTTTTTCTATCGGAGTTGTTTACATTTCTTTTCAACAATTGCGTTAAATTCGCGGATTTCACAATTCTTTCCTTTATTAGTTGTCCAGATGAAGAGCATAGCATCTCTGAGTTTCATTAATAAACTAAAACATAAAAGATATCCAACCTTAATCAAATTTCTTATGATGACATAGGAAACAAAATACAGTAAAACCTCATTATTTTGAAACTCAAGAGACCAACAAAAAACAACTCTGAATTATTGGAACTTTTTCAAATAAATTTTTTGTAATTCTCAAATAAAATTATAACATCTCAAAGCTTGATGTTTTCAATAATAATACTATTTAATAAATATTAATTTAATTATAATTATTAAATTTAATAAGAGATAGTGTCTAATGCCTACCTCTAGTACCAAATTACTTAGATTTTAATTATTAATAGTAGAGATCAGAGCCACATTAAGTTTTATGTAGACCCTATGTAGGCACTGTTTAATTTTTTAAATATAATCTTTTTCTTTTATCTTTTTAAATTATCTCTGGATTGCAAAACAATACAAGAATTACTGTTGCTGCAAAAAGGAGCAGAATTTAATATCCAGCTTACCTAATATAAATATTGCTCTTAGAATGTTCTGTACATGCCAATCTTAGGATCAAATTCTGAAGGAGAATCATCTTTCAACATTAAATCATATTAAAAATCATTTAAGATCTGATTTGTCTTGAACAAAATTATCATATTTATCCGTACTTTACATAGAAAGTGAAATATTTAAACAGTTGTCAATTAAGGAAATTATTAAAAATTTTAACACAAAATGTGTATTAGTCTACACAAAATAAACTAACTGAGGAAAAATTTAATGTTTTATTTTAATTTCTATAACTTCTATTTTCTCAATTTTTAATTTCACAACTGACTATACTTTACTGCTCTGAGATTTTCTTATATTTTAAATAATAAATCATACTTAATCTATTTTAATTATAATTTACTAGTTAAAATTTAAAAAATCTTAATTTATGTTATAGTTTTAATAATTTTTAATTTATTTGAAATTTTTAAGAAATATAAACATTTCTTACCATAATTTAATATTACTGTTAATATATCTTTCATAGATGGGCACCAATAAATATGCCCATTTTTTGAAGTTTTAATATAATACCAAAATATATCTGTACAAGCAAAACTCAATAAATTGTTGTTTAGCACTGATAATAATTTAAAACAATATTCCAAAAATGCTTCTTTACACTTCATGGAACTTAACTGGCACTGAAACACTCCAAATGTAATCAATTCCTTTAATTCTGTACTAGATAATTTAGCAATTTTTTTATCAAAAGTACTTCCTTTGTTTGCTTGAAATCCACAGCTTTCTAAATTTAGTCCATGAAAGACACAAAAATACCTGTAACACTTTTTATAATCAAAAATCTCCAATCCTGGTGGAAAATCTGTTATTCTATCTTTTTGAATTTCTTTTATATTAATATTTTTTATTAACTGTTTCAAATCTGTATCTTCAAATTTGTTATCATTTATTTCTTCTTTTGACAAATTATAAATTAACTCTTCTTCTTTCATGGTTTTATTTTTAGCATCAATAATTCTATCTAAATTTAGTGTGCACTTGGAAAGATTTCCTGAAATTGTGTGATTTCTAATGTCCACTTCAGGTATCACTTTCTAAATATTAAAAAATTAAGAAATAAATTAGCATATTTTTAAAAATTTAATCAACATAAAAAAATCATAACATCTTAGATAAAATCTTAAATTATTATAAGCAAGTTATAATTTAAAAAGTATTTTTGAATAGTTATTTCACAGTAATTCTAGATATAAAACTGATAAATGGTAACAACATATTACATTTTGATAAGTAACATTAAACTAAAATGTACTAACTTCCCTGGAGTTTTAAGAATTTGTAATATTTGTGTTGTAGCACTCTCAAGCAAGTAATGCTCATCTTCAGGACCATTACAATATACAAAAAAAAAACCTATCTTCTACAAACTAATAGTTAACATAAAAAGCAAATGTTTTCAATCAATTTCAGAGATCATTGTATAATCACTGAAAAAATAAGGTAGTTTGTTCTGTTGATATATTCAATCAATCAATTCTTTATAGTTTGAACCTTAGTTACAAAGGGTTACATAAAGCTGATGTTGGTGCAATATAATAAATTAATGTAATACAAGATAATACAAAGTAAAATACACAATAATAATCATTTTTTGAAAAATGCAATATATTGATTATATCTTTCCAGGATTTAAATCTTGTCAAATACTTTATCCTGCTTGCTTCAAATTTTATACAATGAAAGAATACAGGTAGTCCTTGGTTTATGCTGCAGTTCCGTTCCTACAAAAGACGGTTCAAATCGAATCAGCTTAAAATGAACCCATATTTACAGTGAGGTATAGGGTTAGGTTCTACATAAGTGAAAAATAAGCAAATAATTTTATTTATTAATACAATATAATACAAAATACACATATTATAAATTTAATCTTTAAAAATGTATTTTATGATGAAATAAAATGAAATGTTTTTATTAAAAAGTCTTAAGAAAATCAAATGATATTTCAAAGTTTTGGATCTCTTACATTTTTCGGAAAAAGTATCCATTTGTAATTGTTTAGATTTTTGTTTTCTTTCATTAATTAATAATTTTGGAATATGGTCGAATAGATGTAATGATGCTCCTTTTTACATTTGCACTTCACTCCCAATTATTGTCTAACTCACAAAGTTCATCCGTCAAACTTTCCATAGTTGAAATGACACACTAACCTGAAATAGAGCTACAGACGAGCGGAGACACTGATTGGTCAACCGCCAGCCCGCCATAGCGCATATATAAGGTCAGTTTGGGCGGAAAAATTGAAGTTGGTTTCGTCTCGCTAAGGAGAGTTAGATATCGTCTGACTGACAAGAAGAAGATATTGTCTGGCCAATGAGAAGTAGATTTCGTCTCACTAATGATAATTTGTGATCGCCAGAAGTGCTACTGCATCATAAGGTGTTTTCCTGAACGAACTGATACGGGATATGAACTATTCACGTTCATTAGTGCTCTGGATTCGAACGACATTTATTGATTATTAAGTTACTATTAAGTTTAATAACTTGGGTTGTGGGGACCTAAACATTTAGTATTTTAATATTAATTTAATGCAAACGTATACATACCCAATAATATTAAACAGAAAAAATAAATATATTCAATAGAAATCTTTGTTTTAATGAATGTACAATGTCATGGCTCAGAAAATACATCAACACTGAAACAAAAATCAGTCTGACATAGGGAAAATTGGAGAATTACACTGCAAAACAGCGAATTGTGCAGTGGCATTATTGTGAACCAGTGTAAATTGAGCCAGTGTAAACCGAGGGCTACCTGTACATGTTTCCAAGTTTCATACACTTGCATACTACAATTAGTACAAAATTTCTCAGGATTTATTATTATACTATTATGTCAAAATATAATTTTGACCACATCACATTTGCAGTATTGAACATTTTACATGATAATTTTTATGTCCATAAAGAAACAATCCTCACACATAAAAGTTGTCTTAAAGCTATGATATAATTGAAAATGTTTAAAATCAATTATACAGGTATACCTCGAGTTACGTCGTTCTCAATTATATGTCGTTTGTCAAAAAAACATATGGAAAAATAAAAATCAAGTTTTAAAATTAATTAATTAGTCATTTTATTCGACTTTAACGTCCGTCCGCCACAAATATTGAAATCACTACAAACACTAGATTTTTTTTAATCTCAAAGTGGGCGGTGGTCGAAATAAGTGTGAGAACCTGTGGTCTAAGGTATAAAGTCAGTCAAAATTTGCCAGCATTTAGAAACTAAGCATAAAGAACAGAACACCAGTTAAATATTTTCAGAGAGAGCTAGAAGTGCTTTCAAGACAAAATTCAATAGAAAAAATATAAACTGGGTCTGATGACAAAAATACTGTTTTAACTTCTTATCGTGTGCCTTTTTTTAATAGCAGTAACAAAGAAACCAATTCTTCCTATTTCCAAAGCAATTGCCCATAACAATGGAGCCTGGAGATAGACTAACAAAAAACATGCAATTATCATGGCTAACAATGACTGTAGGGTAGGATGAGCTCACCAAAATTCACACATGCAGTTGGGTCCAGGGTCACACAATGCTTGCAAATATTTGCAAAAAAAAACAAAATAAAGTTGGACACTTTTAATCAGACCTTGTATAAATGGTGTTCCATTATGCCACTTTCTGCTTGTTTTTCTAGTTTAAAAGTAAAGCTTTCTCTCAAAATGTTGCTGTTGAATTTTTTCTGAATATAATTACCATAAACTACAGTGGCTACAAAGTACTTTCTCAAATAAAACTCTTCATTAAACAATCAATCCTATTGTGTTTTTTGCTTTCATAATCAGAAAAGCCATCCATAATGTTGCACAATTATTTCTTTTCTAGCTTTTATAAAATCTGATAAACATAAACAACCATGTTAAAAGCAAACACTTATAGAAAAACTGGAAACAAATATACTAATCACACTACACCTTACACACTTTCAGCACTTTGCAGGAAAAGTGCATAAGGTCTTGTGTTATTAGCTAAAAGCAAGATTCATATATTTCATCTAATAAACTAAGAGTAAATCTAATACAATCATCTATTCTAATAGCAGCAGTGTACATTTCCTATCCTGCTGCCAAACTGCAATATTCATAGGTCTGCAATTTCCAAATTGCATTTATTAAATTAAATTTATAGGTCTACAATTTCCAAATTGCATTTATTAAATTAAATTTATAGGTCTGCAATTTGGAAATTTCAGACCTATAAATTTTCACTGGCAACCATCTGCCTGTCCTTCATTAATCTCAAGAAAGAGTTAGTCAGATGAAAGTTGAGACCAGATATAAAAAGCTTAGGGGCAGGAGGCCCTGATTAACTATTAGTTATGTGCCGGATCGTTGAAAATGTATATCCATGGATATGGATACAGATACGGATCATCAGTGTCTAGATCCGCGGATACGGATACAGATACGAATCATTAGTGTCTAGATCCGCGGATACGGATCTCAACTTTCGTACTCAGTTGGCGCCGGTGCTTGTGACCTTAGACCGATAGTTGACACTTTGCATTAGTAACACGACATGTTTTGACTTGCACTTCACGTGTTTTTGTTTATAGTTTAAGTGTGACACGGGATAGCATAGATTACATTTGTATCTTTGGAGAGTGTTAAGTTAAATTACAATAAAAACAATGTCGACAAAAAAGTTTAGTAGTGTAATATGGAAATATTTTATGATAGTAAATGAATTTTGCATTATAAAATTTTTGCAATATGAATGTGCCAAATATGTGATTTTAAGAAATAAAAAGTGATTTGAATTGAAGTTATTAGTATTTTATTGCTACCTATCTTTAAAATTTTATATAAGTAATGAAATTCATTAAGATAAAAGATCCGTTAAAGATCCGCTAAAAAGTAACGAATATGGATCTGGATCTTTTTTTTCCCTCGGATATCCGGCACATAACTATTAACTATATATGAGCTTTCAGTTTGAACTAGAAGCCATATTATTTCAGTTCAAAACTTTTCTCCAGAACAGAGTTAGATAGATGACTGGCATAACTCTATTATTAACAGGAAAAGTATGATATACAGTGGCAAGAAACTACTAAAATCAAGAATATATGTATTCCTTGATTAATATGATTAATTGATCCCTCAATGCTACTATGTATATCAAAATTGCATTAATCAAATATAGTGGTACATCAGTATTCAACTAAACAATCACAACCAATTAGAACAAAGTTTTGGTTAATTAATAACAAAATATTTTAATTTTGTCATCCACGAAAAAAAGGTTTTTATGATAAAAAATGAGTAACTAATTTAAAAATGAAATGAAACTTTAGAGCTGCCTACCTTTGTCAAACAAAATTATACTCAATCCAGTTTATTTTTCTCACATAATGCATACAGAACACAATCATCATGCATCACATACACAGATTGTTTGCAAGTTTGTGAGTTGAGATTTGCCAATTTTTAACAATTTCTTTTTGAAATTTCTCTTTGTCAACAGTTTTTGGGTGCCCTTTGTGTTTTGTATCCTTTAGTTCAAAATTTCTTGAATGAAACTTTCAAAACCACATTTGACATGCCCAACATTTAGGAGCATCTGACTCATACACACTGAGTATTTTTTATTGTTTGTGTATCATTATATCCTTTATGAAACTTAAAAAACATACATAATATGCCTGATATGCATTTTATCTGCAGACACTTCAATTTGATTTTATGCAAACAAAATGTGAAGCTTTAAAATAAGCTTCTAAAGAAAGCTTATTACAATAATCACATTAGCAGTAATGTCTTAAATTTTACAACTATCATAATTAAAATATATATCTATATCAGAAATCATCCCCAGCACAAAATATGTTAAGTAAAGACAACTGTTAAAGTTGCATTAATTAAAACTACTATAAAGGGATTGCAGCAATTAAATTTTCACGTTAATCAAATTTCATGTTAAGCAAAACTGCATTAAGCAAGGGATACATGTATATATTTTAACTTAAATAAATTAAAAATGAGATTAAAACTTGCAGCCCAGCATTGTGACGATATGACAATAAACAATTGCTGGTTTTTTATTTCCATAAAAATTTTTATTAGTTTAATTTAAAAAAATACTTACATTACTTTTATCATCAACTGAAGTTTCAATTAAATCAGTGGGTAACACTAATAATTCATCATTATTGGAGTCTGAATCAATTACAATTGGATCTTCATAATTGCTACCACTAACTGTACTTATTGTTGATGTATTATTTTCTGTTTTCTGAATCAAAGACTTATTTTCTAAAACAGATTCAATAATAATATTTGATAATTTAATTTCTTCATAATTATTTTTCATGTTTTCTTTCTCATCATTTATTTTAGACTGGTGAAAATTATTCTTCTTACAAAAAGATCTGATTTTAAATGTATGCTTTGTTTCTTCTGCTTTATGATTTTCTTTGATATGTTTATATGGTTTCACTGTTGATTTCTTTTGGTAAGATTTTGTATGTAAATGTTTAAATTCAGAATTATTGGCACTGGAAATAAAATCAGATTTCTTCAAAACTGATTTTTTACAGTTTGTTATTTTTTCAGATTTTTCTGAATTATTTGTCTTTTTCACTATCTTGCTTACACCATTAAAATTATCATCACTTAATGAAACATTTTCATCATATATTGTATTTATTTGTGAATCTCCTTTTATTTTTAGATCAGTTCTGCTGGTAGTATAATTAATTCCATTTTTGAAGACTGGTGTATCACTTATTCTTTTATTTGAAATTTTTAATATTTTATTCTCATTATGAACATATGAAAAATTCAAATTATCTGATGATTTCATTTCAGATATTTTTAAAACTTCACCGTTATCATTATTATAGTTTACATAGTCACTATTCATTACAGAAGAATTCAATTCTAAGAAAGATACAAAATGTTCCATATTATATTCAGAGTCTGAAAAATCTTTACTTTTTAACTCATCATCTACCATTTGTTCATTAGGTACAGTTATCTCTTGAATAAAATTTTCTAGATTCTTTATAGAAAGCATGAGTGTTCTTTTCATAATACAATCACTTGTTATCTATAGAACTGCTTTATTTTCTTTTTCTGAAAAAAAAGTTTTTTGTATCAGATTAAGTGAAAATATCATAAAATATAGTGATTACCCTTCAATATAATTTAATTTTGAAAAGAATATTTATCAATAATTTATATATTTTAATACATTTATAATTGTTATAACTAAACAAAATTTTATGCTTAGAATCAATAAATTAAATTGAGTAATCATCATTTAACAAATTCAATCCTCAACAAAACTAGGCAATAATATAAAATTAAAAACACTCTAACCTTGAGATTATTCCAGCAAATGAAAATCCAGAAAAATGAACTTTTTCAGTCTATTCCTAAGATCTGATTCAGGTTAAATTTTCTTTGGTTTTAAATTTGAATTTATCTAGAATTCTTCTGCACATTCTATTTTTGAATATTAAAACCTGTGGTATTCAATTTCTGAAAATTGTAACCTGTAACAGGCTTTAGAAGTAGACCAAAAGTGTTCATATTTCTGGATTTTTGTCTGCTGGAAGAATCTCAAAGATTAGTGTGTTTTTAATTTCAATCTATTAACTCAGTCTACTTGCATGTTAAATAAATTAGTCTAATCATATAGTATGTAATTGTTTAATATGATAAATATATATAAGGCACATCCAAAAGCAAGTACCATTTATGTATATCTCCTGTGTATTTTGGCAATGTCAAGGTCATGCATGCATAGTTACTTCTTCCAATCAAGAATAAAGTAACCAAGCTATATTTGTTTTTTCTTGTTCATGTTGAGGATCACTAAGCATCAGTTATAATGTTCAAAACAATTGAGTGGCCTGCCAGTTGTGAAATACAATCAGTAATTAGGTTTTTGAATGTGAGAAATGTCTGACCATACAAAATTTACAGCAAATTTGTGGACTAAATGTGATAAGTGAAGGTATGGTAAGAAAGTGAGTTAATATGTTTAATGAAGAAAGAAACAACATTCATGAGGAGCATAGTGGTCACCGATCCTTAGTCAATGAAGACTTGCTGCACAATGTTAAAGAGAAACTTCATTATGATAGATGGTTTACACTTTCTGATTTGTCTCTGCAATTTCTGACATTTCAAGATCTTTGCTGAATGAAACTGTGACTAAACATTTGCATTTCAAAAAGTTGTATTCAAGATAGGTGCCAAAAATGCTAACAGACATTCACAAAACAAAATGCATGGGATCAGTCTTGGAATTTTTGCAGTGTTATGAAGGGGAAGGAAATGGATTTTTGAAAAGAATTGTCACTGGTGATGAAATTGAAATGTGGATTTGCCACACAACACCAGAATGCAAATAACAATCACTGCAGTGGTAGCATAGTGGTTCCTCAAAGCCAGAAAATTCAGGCAAACTCTGAAAAAATTATGTACAGTGTTTTCTGGGACTGTCAGGGAATGCTGTTAATAGAATTCATGCCACAAGACAAATCAATCAATACAGAAGCATACTTACTTAACAAAAGACAATGGCTGTACACAGTGTTTAACTGGCAGAAGGGGGAGAGGGGAAGGAAGAGGATGAGGAGTTAGAAGAGAAAAAAGGATCCCTCTGAGCAATGTACATAAGGTTACTATTCCCTAAGGTTCCCAATTAGTGGTACACATACCCCTGGGGTATGCGAAATTGCATGAAGGGGTACATGCGGCAATCTAAAATCGGTCAATTTAAAATTTAAATGCATGATATGAAGCAATCAAAAGAATAATGGGTGGACCATCAAAAATTCAGCAATTTACAATGATGTCAAATGCACAAATTTGTTTATTTATAACTAAATACATTTAGGAATTTCATCAAAAAAATGAATTTGCAACAATACCTAAATGAAATTCTTATGCAAGAAACAAAAACTGTACAATTAATACAATGTGTGTTAATTATACAATTATCATTATCATTATCATCATGTCAGCGAAGCAGCAATAAAATATTTACTTCCACTTTGCTCAACATACCTCTTAGTTTTCATGTTTGTCATGGCCGAAAATCTGCTCTTAGTTAGTCCCAAGTCATCTTCGAGTTCTTTGCACAACTCGAAGATGACCTGAGACTGACCAAAAAGCAACCAGATTTTACAAAGTTGTGCAAAGAAAATCATGCACATTTGTCACATTAAAATTAAATAACCTTATGTTATTTTCATTATTATTAAAATTATATTTTAAAGGTAATAAATGTAAAAAAACTTATTCTATTTATCACTAGCTGTCTACCCACAGCTTTGACTGCATTATATCGAATTTTCTCGTGGGAGTAAGATATTTTCTCGCAGTAAAATGTAGCCTATGTCCATCTCCAACATGTAAGCTATCTCTGTGCCAAATTTTATTAAAACCTGTTTAGCAGTTTAGGGATGTTTCACACTATGACTGATTGGACCAATTGGTTTGACCCAGCCAATCCTATAATCGGACCGACTAGTAACAAAAGCATTCACATTGAGTACGATTATATGTCGGTGGCCGATTCGTAAGAATCAATCGGAACGAGTGTTAGAAATCATTTTAAGTTTTTCTAACTTTTAAAAATATTTTTGTAATCTACTTGGTTAAACTTTGCAGAAATTATCTTACTTTGTTTATAAATTCTTCCAAAAAATCTAAATAATACCATATTTTCTCATTGCGTCGATAATGTTTTTTAATATATATATATTAGTCATTTATGTTCCCATATAAAATTTAAGCAGTTATAAAAGAAATAAGGTACAAGGGAAAATTTAAATAAATTAGAAACATATATAATGTAAAGTCATGTTTGATTGATTTGATAGTTTTCATATATCCAAATAATTGGCTGTAGTTTTGAAGCTCTCATTGGCTGTAGCTCACTGACTGCTCCAACCTGACTACAAATATTTAACTTTTTAACTCTGTCCAACTGGATCAACCAGTATGTCGACTGACTGCTATTGTCATGGAAACACGACTTGGAGTCAGACCAGTCAGTCAGTGTGAAACAGCCCTTAGACATGAAAAGGTAACAGACAGACAGAATTACCTTTGAATTTATAATATTAGTATGCATTAATATGAATTTCTGCTATAAGTGGTACACAGGAAAAACTAATTGGGAACCACTGCTCTAGATTTAATGTTGGCTTGCGGTTTTTAGGCTGGAAGACCATAGGTCTATAAGAAAAGCTAAGCTGTAGCATACACAAATAAGCAGTGCAGCTACACAGATAGACAAAGTAATGTTTAAATTAATTAAGGATTAAAACTAAAGGCTTCAAACTAATACTAAAATTAATACAGAAACTAAGCTAACAAGCCATATAAGAAGCAGAATAACCTAACCGAAACAGTAAAATATACTGATAACAAATTTATGGTAAAGTAAAAAAAATTTTTAGTAGTTAGCCCATTTGGAAATGGTTCATTATAATTATTATTTAATATGTATTGCAACATATCTTGCACATTATTTACATCTTTTTGGTTCAAGATCAATTCTTGTAACAAATCAATTTCCTGGATTAAGTCTTCAGTTATATCCTTACTATAAGATTTTACAAAAATCCCTTGAGTTGTTTTCTAGTTCAATATATGTTTCAATTCTTTTTTCGTATTTTTAATTCTGTTCACATGATCCATTAGCACAGGGTCATATTTACTTAATAATTCTATTAAAGTTAAAAAATTTCAATTATTCTGTGCTCCTATTGCTTCATGGGATCCTTGAAATGACAGATTATTACTTTCTAAAAATAGAATGACATCTACAATTCTTTGGAATACAGTAGAGCATCGATTATCCGACTCAATTGGGGACTCAGGTTGGTTAGATAACTGAAAAAATCGGATAACCAAAAATAATGAAAAAAATACATTATTAGTATAGTATATTAGGATATCCCATGTAATTAGTATATTGCTATTAACCAACTTCGTGTTGAATTTTCTTCAATGTGTGGGGTTCGGGGGCCGTAAAAGGTTTATTACATACTTTTTTAGGTAGAGTCCTGCCACCAGGTGTGTTTTATCGGACACACCACCGTTTGAGATAAAATGGATGATTAAGGCACGAGGGAAAGAGTCACTCTGAAGTCCAGGAATGAGCCTCTCAGGAGGAAGAATGCAGAGTCAGATATAACCAATTTAAGGACATTTATTAACATAAACAAAAGTTTAGAACAGAGTTATAAAAACCGATTTTGGAAATTTGCCTATTCTTATCTATTCAACGAGGGGGTACCTAACAGGGGGGTATTTCGAACTTACGCGACTCACAACATACCAGATAAACAAGATGTCTTCTCTTGTGACGTTGACTTGACGGCCAAGACTGCGGAGGTTTCTGGTGTTCACTGCACTTCGTCTGGTTCTTGCTCGTTTTTGAGTTGTCTTCTCTTGAGCCACTCTTTCTCGGGTTGGAGCTGTGTCCACAATTGCTGACTATTTCGCTGTCTCCTTCTAACTGTCTTTCTAACGGGACTGTGTCCTCACTCTGACTGCCTTTTTCTGACTGAACTGTCTCTAACTGGAGCTGTCTCTCCTTTCTGACTGGACGATGTCCTCCTCTCTGACTGAACTCTCTCTAACTTACTGTGTCCCCATCTCTGACTGAACTGCCAAACAGGACTGTCCTTTCTCTTGTTGGGGCTTTCCTTTTAAACCCTTTCAGCATGAGAAAGTCATCATCGGGTGATGACTCATTGGTAGTGTCATCGTTGTAGCTGGGACAGTGTTTTCTTATTTGGGGATGACTTGCAGCTTTCTTAGAGTCATCTTCTGAGTCGACATGACTCATCTTTGTTCTTAGTCATTGTTTGTTCATTGCTTGCTTTGACTAAGTTCTTCATGTAAACATTGCCGAGAACAAAGTTCCTCATTTCTATATAATTTTGGATTATTTGGTTGCTTTTTCCTCTTTTCTTTGGCATGTTGTGAGATTTTGAATGATAAACCGTTTTATTCTAACTACTTGATATTAAAAAGGGGGGTCCCTAGATTGGTAAAATAGGCGAATTTCCTCGTACAACTTCGGTTGTTATCCAAGATACAATTAAGGTTCATGTGAATACATAATACNATACGAATCATTAGTGTCTAGATCCGCGGATACGGATACAGATACGAATCATTAGTGTCTAGATCCGCGGATACGGATCTCAACTTTTGTACTCAGTTGGCGCCGGTGCTTGTGACCTTAGACCGATAGTTGACACTTTGCATTAGTAACACGACATGTTTTGACTTGCACTTCACGTGTTTTTGTTTATAGTTTAAGTGTGACACGGGATAGCATAGATTACATTTGTATCTTTGGAGAGTGTTAAGTTAAATTACAATAAAAACAATGTCGACAAAAAAGTTTAGTAGTGTAATATGGAAATATTTTATGATAGTAAATGAATTTTGCATTATAAAATTTTTGCAATATGAATGTGCCAAATATGTGATTTTAAGAAATAAAAAGTGATTTGAATTGAAGTTATTAGTATTTTATTGCTACCTATCTTTAAAATTTTATATAAGTAATGAAATTCATTAAGATAAAAGATCCGTTAAAGATCCGCTAAAAAGTAACGAATATGGATCTGGATCTTTTTTTTCCCTCGGATATCCGGCACATAACTATTAACTATATATGAGCTTTCAGTTTGAACTAGAAGCCATATTATTTCAGTTCAAAACTTTTCTCCAGAACAGAGTTAGATAGATGACTGGCATAACTCTATTATTAACAGGAAAAGTATGATATACAGTGGCAAGAAACTACTAAAATCAAGAATATATGTATTCCTTGATTAATATGATTAATTGATCCCTCAATGCTACTATGTATATCAAAATTGCATTAATCAAATATAGTGGTACATCAGTATTCAACTAAACAATCACAACCAATTAGAACAAAGTTTTGGTTAATTAATAACAAAATATTTTAATTTTGTCATCCACGAAAAAAAGGTTTTTATGATAAAAAATGAGTAACTAATTTAAAAATGAAATGAAACTTTAGAGCTGCCTACCTTTGTCAAACAAAATTATACTCAATCCAGTTTATTTTTCTCACATAATGCATACAGAACACAATCATCATGCATCACATACACAGATTGTTTGCAAGTTTGTGAGTTGAGATTTGCCAATTTTTAACAATTTCTTTTTGAAATTTCTCTTTGTCAACAGTTTTTGGGTGCCCTTTGTGTTTTGTATCCTTTAGTTCAAAATTTCTTGAATGAAACTTTCAAAACCACATTTGACATGCCCAACATTTAGGAGCATCTGACTCATACACACTGAGTATTTTTTATTGTTTGTGTATCATTATATCCTTTATGAAACTTAAAAAACATACATAATATGCCTGATATGCATTTTATCTGCAGACACTTCAATTTGATTTTATGCAAACAAAATGTGAAGCTTTAAAATAAGCTTCTAAAGAAAGCTTATTACAATAATCACATTAGCAGTAATGTCTTAAATTTTACAACTATCATAATTAAAATATGTATCTATATCAGAAATCATCCCCAGCACAAAATATGTTAAGTAAAGACAACTGTTAAAGTTGCATTAATTAAAACTACTATAAAGGGATTGCAGCAATTAAATTTTCACGTTAATCAAATTTCATGTTAAGCAAAACTGCATTAAGCAAGGGATACATGTATATATTTTAACTTAAATAAATTAAAAATGAGATTAAAACTTGCAGCCCAGCATTGTGACGATATGACAATAAACAATTGCTGGTTTTTTATTTCCATAAAAATTTTTATTAGTTTAATTTAAAAAAATACTTACATTACTTTTATCATCAACTGAAGTTTCAATTAAATCAGTGGGTAACACTAATAATTCATCATTATTGGAGTCTGAATCAATTACAATTGGATCTTCATAATTGCTACCACTAACTGTACTTATTGTTGATGTATTATTTTCTGTTTTCTGAATCAAAGACTTATTTTCTAAAACAGATTCAATAATAATATTTGATAATTTAATTTCTTCATAATTATTTTTCATGTTTTCTTTCTCATCATTTATTTTAGACTGGTGAAAATTATTCTTCTTACAAAAAGATCTGATTTTAAATGTATGCTTTGTTTCTTCTGCTTTATGATTTTCTTTGATATGTTTATATGGTTTCACTGTTGATTTCTTTTGGTAAGATTTTGTATGTAAATGTTTAAATTCAGAATTATTGGCACTGGAAATAAAATCAGATTTCTTCAAAACTGATTTTTTACAGTTTGTTATTTTTTCAGATTTTTCTGAATTATTTGTCTTTTTCACTATCTTGCTTACACCATTAAAATTATCATCACTTAATGAAACATTTTCATCATATATTGTATTTATTTGTGAATCTCCTTTTATTTTTAGATCAGTTCTGCTGGTAGTATAATTAATTCCATTTTTGAAGACTGGTGTATCACTTATTCTTTTATTTGAAATTTTTAATATTTTATTCTCATTATGAACATATGAAAAATTCAAATTATCTGATGATTTCATTTCAGATATTTTTAAAACTTCACCGTTATCATTATTATAGTTTACATAGTCACTATTCATTACAGAAGAATTCAATTCTAAGAAAGATACAAAATGTTCCATATTATATTCAGAGTCTGAAAAATCTTTACTTTTTAACTCATCATCTACCATTTGTTCATTAGGTACAGTTATCTCTTGAATAAAATTTTCTAGATTCTTTATAGAAAGCATGAGTGTTCTTTTCATAATACAATCACTTGTTATCTATAGAACTGCTTTATTTTCTTTTTCTGAAAAAAAAGTTTTTTGTATCAGATTAAGTGAAAATATCATAAAATATAGTGATTACCCTTCAATATAATTTAATTTTGAAAAGAATATTTATCAATAATTTATATATTTTAATACATTTATAATTGTTATAACTAAACAAAATTTTATGCTTAGAATCAATAAATTAAATTGAGTAATCATCATTTAACAAATTCAATCCTCAACAAAACTAGGCAATAATATAAAATTAAAAACACTCTAACCTTGAGATTATTCCAGCAAATGAAAATCCAGAAAAATGAACTTTTTCAGTCTATTCCTAAGATCTGATTCAGGTTAAATTTTCTTTGGTTTTAAATTTGAATTTATCTAGAATTCTTCTGCACATTCTATTTTTGAATATTAAAACCTGTGGTATTCAATTTCTGAAAATTGTAACCTGTAACAGGCTTTAGAAGTAGACCAAAAGTGTTCATATTTCTGGATTTTTGTCTGCTGGAAGAATCTCAAAGATTAGTGTGTTTTTAATTTCAATCTATTAACTCAGTCTACTTGCATGTTAAATAAATTAGTCTAATCATATAGTATGTAATTGTTTAATATGATAAATATATATAAGGCACATCCAAAAGCAAGTACCATTTATGTATATCTCCTGTGTATTTTGGCAATGTCAAGGTCATGCATGCATAGTTACTTCTTCCAATCAAGAATAAAGTAACCAAGCTATATTTGTTTTTTCTTGTTCATGTTGAGGATCACTAAGCATCAGTTATAATGTTCAAAACAATTGAGTGGCCTGCCAGTTGTGAAATACAATCAGTAATTAGGTTTTTGAATGTGAGAAATGTCTGACCATACAAAATTTACAGCAAATTTGTGGACTAAATGTGATAAGTGAAGGTATGGTAAGAAAGTGAGTTAATATGTTTAATGAAGAAAGAAACAACATTCATGAGGAGCATAGTGGTCACCGATCCTTAGTCAATGAAGACTTGCTGCACAATGTTAAAGAGAAACTTCATTATGATAGATGGTTTACACTTTCTGATTTGTCTCTGCAATTTCTGACATTTCAAGATCTTTGCTGAATGAAACTGTGACTAAACATTTGCATTTCAAAAAGTTGTATTCAAGATAGGTGCCAAAAATGCTAACAGACATTCACAAAACAAAATGCATGGGATCAGTCTTGGAATTTTTGCAGTGTTATGAAGGGGAAGGAAATGGATTTTTGAAAAGAATTGTCACTGGTGATGAAATTGAAATGTGGATTTGCCACACAACACCAGAATGCAAATAACAATCACTGCAGTGGTAGCATAGTGGTTCCTCAAAGCCAGAAAATTCAGGCAAACTCTGAAAAAATTATGTACAGTGTTTTCTGGGACTGTCAGGGAATGCTGTTAATAGAATTCATGCCACAAGACAAATCAATCAATACAGAAGCATACTTACTTAACAAAAGACAATGGCTGTACACAGTGTTTAACTGGCAGAAGGGGGAGAGGGGAAGGAAGAGGATGAGGAGTTAGAAGAGAAAAAAGGATCCCTCTGAGCAATGTACATAAGGTTACTATTCCCTAAGGTTCCCAATTAGTGGTACACATACCCCTGGGGTATGCGAAATTGCATGAAGGGGTACATGCGGCAATCTAAAATCGGTCAATTTAAAATTTAAATGCATGATATGAAGCAATCAAAAGAATAATGGGTGGACCATCAAAAATTCAGCAATTTACAATGATGTCAAATGCACAAATTTGTTTATTTATAACTAAATACATTTAGGAATTTCATCAAAAAAATGAATTTGCAACAATACCTAAATGAAATTCTTATGCAAGAAACAAAAACTGTACAATTAATACAATGTGTGTTAATTATACAATTATCATTATCATTATCATCATGTCAGCGAAGCAGCAATAAAATATTTACTTCCACTTTGCTCAACATACCTCTTAGTTTTCATGTTTGTCATGGCCGAAAATCTGCTCTTAGTTAGTCCCAAGTCATCTTCGAGTTCTTTGCACAACTCGAAGATGACCTGAGACTGACCAAAAAGCAACCAGATTTTACAAAGTTGTGCAAAGAAAATCATGCACATTTGTCACATTAAAATTAAATAACCTTATGTTATTTTCATTATTATTAAAATTATATTTTAAAGGTAATAAATGTAAAAAAACTTATTCTATTTATCACTAGCTGTCTACCCACAGCTTTGACTGCATTATATCGAATTTTCTCGTGGGAGTAAGATATTTTCTCGCAGTAAAATGTAGCCTATGTCCATCTCCAACATGTAAGCTATCTCTGTGCCAAATTTTATTAAAACCTGTTTAGCAGTTTAGGGATGTTTCACACTATGACTGATTGGACCAATTGGTTTGACCCAGCCAATCCTATAATCGGACCGACTAGTAACAAAAGCATTCACATTGAGTACGATTATATGTCGGTGGCCGATTCGTAAGAATCAATCGGAACGAGTGTTAGAAATCATTTTAAGTTTTTCTAACTTTTAAAAATATTTTTGTAATCTACTTGGTTAAACTTTGCAGAAATTATCTTACTTTGTTTATAAATTCTTCCAAAAAATCTAAATAATACCATATTTTCTCATTGCGTCGATAATGTTTTTTAATATATATATATTAGTCATTTATGTTCCCATATAAAATTTAAGCAGTTATAAAAGAAATAAGGTACAAGGGAAAATTTAAATAAATTAGAAACATATATAATGTAAAGTCATGTTTGATTGATTTGATAGTTTTCATATATCCAAATAATTGGCTGTAGTTTTGAAGCTCTCATTGGCTGTAGCTCACTGACTGCTCCAACCTGACTACAAATATTTAACTTTTTAACTCTGTCCAACTGGATCAACCAGTATGTCGACTGACTGCTATTGTCATGGAAACACGACTTGGAGTCAGACCAGTCAGTCAGTGTGAAACAGCCCTTAGACATGAAAAGGTAACAGACAGACAGAATTACCTTTGAATTTATAATATTAGTATGCATTAATATGAATTTCTGCTATAAGTGGTACACAGGAAAAACTAATTGGGAACCACTGCTCTAGATTTAATGTTGGCTTGCGGTTTTTAGGCTGGAAGACCATAGGTCTATAAGAAAAGCTAAGCTGTAGCATACACAAATAAGCAGTGCAGCTACACAGATAGACAAAGTAATGTTTAAATTAATTAAGGATTAAAACTAAAGGCTTCAAACTAATACTAAAATTAATACAGAAACTAAGCTAACAAGCCATATAAGAAGCAGAATAACCTAACCGAAACAGTAAAATATACTGATAACAAATTTATGGTAAAGTAAAAAAAATTTTTAGTAGTTAGCCCATTTGGAAATGGTTCATTATAATTATTATTTAATATGTATTGCAACATATCTTGCACATTATTTACATCTTTTTGGTTCAAGATCAATTCTTGTAACAAATCAATTTCCTGGATTAAGTCTTCAGTTATATCCTTACTATAAGATTTTACAAAAATCCCTTGAGTTGTTTTCTAGTTCAATATATGTTTCAATTCTTTTTTCGTATTTTTAATTCTGTTCACATGATCCATTAGCACAGGGTCATATTTACTTAATAATTCTATTAAAGTTAAAAAATTTCAATTATTCTGTGCTCCTATTGCTTCATGGGATCCTTGAAATGACAGATTATTACTTTCTAAAAATAGAATGACATCTACAATTCTTTGGAATACAGTAGAGCATCGATTATCCGACTCAATTGGGGACTCAGGTTGGTTAGATAACTGAAAAAATCGGATAACCAAAAATAATGAAAAAAATACATTATTAGTATAGTATATTAGGATATCCCATGTAATTAGTATATTGCTATTAACCAACTTCGTGTTGAATTTTCTTCAATGTGTGGGGTTCGGGGGCCGTAAAAGGTTTATTACATACTTTTTTAGGTAGAGTCCTGCCACCAGGTGTGTTTTATCGGACACACCACCGTTTGAGATAAAATGGATGATTAAGGCACGAGGGAAAGAGTCACTCTGAAGTCCAGGAATGAGCCTCTCAGGAGGAAGAATGCAGAGTCAGATATAACCAAGTTAAGGACATTTATTAACATAAACAAAAGTTTAGAACGGAGTTATAAAAACCGATTTTGGAAATTTGCCTATTCTTATCTATTCAACGAGGGGGGTACCTAACAGGGGGGTATTTCAAACTTACGCGACTCACAACATACCAGATAAACAAGATGTCTTCTCTTGTGACGTTGACTTGACGGCCAAGACTGCGGAGGTTTCTGGTGTTCACTGCACTTCGTCTGGTTCTTGCTCGTTTT
>NW_019385736.1:105968-114881 GCF_000671375.1 Centruroides sculpturatus | reverse complement strand
TTAAATTATTTTATTGCTCACAAAACAAACAACCACTCATAATTAGAAAATTAAGTCTTGTTTAAATACTGGCCTCCCTTCAATGGTCGAGCCGTTGATGCCAGCTAAAACACGCAAAAATTTAACAAAAATAATATTAAAGTAGCCAAGACATAGCCAAATATTGTAATGCCACATCACAAGCGGACATTTGAAATTTGCTGACTAGAATGGTCGGATAACCGATGTGATGGTTAATCGGGGATCGGATAATTGATGCTCTACTGTAGTAATTTTAGACATTCCATTTCTTTATTTATATTAATTTTGTTTGTTCTGTCAACAGTTAAATATAAATTAAGCCTTTTTAATAATTCTTGCCAAATAATAAAAGAATTGAAGTGACCAACAGAAAGCTCATGATCCCAAATTACAGTTGAGTTTTCTCCATTTATTAAAACCATATATAAACCGTGTTGATTGATCTTTTCTTTCGAAAAATAATACACAGCAAAATCAAAATACTGAGTCTTGAGCTTCTGAGAAAAGTAACCAGCTGCGAAGCTGAGTTTCACCACTTGGCATTTTTTTAAATAGTATGATGTAAAAAGTGATCTACCTTCAACATTCTTAACAAAAGTATCTTGATGATGATGTTTAGTTCTGGTTTTAACACAAAATAATCTAAATTTATTAGTTACAATATTTGGCCACAAACTGCGATTGTTTATATTCACTTGATCACCAACATTATTATCATTTTCATCGTTATTTTCTGTATTGAATAGTTTGTAGAAACACATGTGCCTTTTTCGACAAATTCCACAGTTTCTACATTTTCATGGCAAAGTAAAATGCTCGTATACACGCGCGCCCATCTATCGTAGGATAAACGTACTATGCCATAAACCTTCATGGGAATGAATTAAACAATTTCCCAAAGTTTCACAGCAATTGGATAAACGGTGTGGTAATGCATGAAGGACAGACATACAAACATACATTCATTTTTATATATATAGATGGTTATACACCTATGTGATAAAAGTATAGTAACACAATTTTAAAATGTACCATTACATGACATGTAAGTTTTTTATGTTATTGTTTCCCCCACCTTTTTTTACACCAATGTCGTAAACTTTACTTTGATTTGGATTTTTAACAGCATTGAAGAGGGGTTGGGAAAATAAACCAACCTGAAATGCATTTGAATAAAAAATTGTTTTAAATAAACTGTAATGTTTTCCTAAGCAATTGCTGTTTGGTTGTCTACCAAGAGTCATTTTTGGATTACCAGGATGCTACACACAAAATTTTTTAAATTGGAAAATTAATTATCATCATCTATTTATCAACTGTTAAGAATATTTTACTCTAATGGAGTTAAAGATTGAAAAGCAAAACACATTTTATATTACCCACTTATTGCTCAAACTTTCATTTACTGGGTAAGTAATTGTCTCATGGATTAAGAAACAGTTATACAGTAAGACCCCCACTTAATGTTGATTTTATATAATGTGATCTGCTCGTAGCCTAAAAAAAGCTCAAAATGTATGCCGATCCAAATTACCGTGTCATTTCATTGATTAGAATATAATATGATTATTTATGAACACAAACCAATCAGCAAAAGGTGGCAATTCATTGTAGCACTGTACTTCTCTTAAATCTGTTTGTTTTGTGCAATTTTGAAAAAATATATCATCATGGATGCCATAGGAAATATCAACTTCATTTGGCAAGAATTAACTGATAAATGCATAAATGGAGTGTGGAAGAAGTTATGGCTGAAGGTATCCAAAAAATTCTCAACAAGAAGAGCATATCGCTATATCGTTAGGTTGACCAAATTGTCAACCAAAATAGTGATTCTGAAAACAAAGAACCCAAAGAATTTCTCTACAGATTTCTTTAGTAAAAGTTTGGTAATACAGCAGGATTAGAGATGTAGATGAGCAGGATATTGAGGAGTTACTGCAGGTTTCTGGTGAGAGCCTTACCAACCATCATTGGTAAGGCTCTCACCAAGATGACCTTCAAGAACTGGCAGAACAAAGAATTGGAACTGGAAAATAGTAATTCTGAAAACAAAGAACCCAAAGAATTTCTCTACAGATTTCCTTAGTAAAAATTTGGTAATGATAACCAAAATCATTGATGAAATTGTAGCAAATGATCCAGATTTTGAAAGGAGGCAAAAGCAAAATGAGGAATTTTGCATGCGATCTTCTCCTATTGATATTTGCTTAAGAAAAGAAAAAAAGCGACAAATGAAACTACACGACATTATCGCAAAAAACAAGAATTTCAGAAAAGCCAGGCCCTTCTTCACAAAAAAATGAACTTTACATTTCTGTGTGCATATGTTTAGGTCTTATTTAACATATATGGTAGACCCCCCTATAACGCGGGTTCATATAATGCAGATTCGTATATCGCAGCGAAAAAATTGCAACCATATTCGTATAAAGACGCTAAAAGAGACTCGTAAAATGTGGTAAAATGTCATTGCCAACTTGTGTCACAACAGGATTGGTCGAATCTGGACCAATGACCAATAGTGGACGAGCAGCCGAACTACTTACACCCTACAGAGAGTTTAGGCAGGTAAGTTGAGTTTACTATCGTCTGTATAGTATATAAATTAGGTACTGTAAGTCTAATATAGTACTGTAATTTTATACATTTCTTGTGAAAAAAACATTTCTTATTCAACAGTCATAAAAATTATTTCTATTAATGATGTCTCCAAAGTTCAATGAATTTTTTGCAGAAAAATAACTTATTAGAAAACACGGTCGCCATTTCGTGCGCTGCTCCACGACAAAAACAAGCTTAAGCAATGGCATGGTCGAACGGTGCACACTCGGTAAGTAATCCTACAATTTTTTGTTTATAGCATAGTTTATACAGATTATTCCCAAAAAAGTATACGTGTTTTGGAAATGTTGAGTCAAATTAGTCTAGAATCGATTAATTTTATGGAAGAAAACCTTTCAAACAGCAAATGAAAGAACCTAAGTTGTTAGATATGGAAAATTAAATACTTATACAGTTTTTAGTGTAACACTTTTGACTTCACAAAGGTGATATCTGCTGACTAAAATAACCAAACTATTTACATAGTTTTCATTTTAATGTTTGTTTGTTTGCCCAGGCAATGCCAGGCTTATCTGCTAGTGATTACTAAACGCTATACTCTCGACAACACAGTGGTGAGCAAGTTTCAGCTACACCACAAATATCCTGAAAAATCAGCTTTGAATATCTTTCCATTTCTCTATCCCACCCTGTATGTACAAGATAAGAAATTAATTTGACACTAGATTTAGAAATGAAAGAAGATAATTGAAAGTTACTTTCAATTATCTTGTTCTTTCATTTCTAAACGGAAAGTAACTTTTACCAAAGATTTCAGTTCATTGAGAAGAGCCTTCAACACCTTGAATCCACCACTGTATAAGAAATACTACAGTTTATATTGTATATTAATATACAACTTAGCAAACTTTTCTAAAAGTGCTAAGTATATAGTGTTTACAACACTTTTTATATGGATCACACCCAAAAAATTCCATTTGTTTTGGAAATGTCTATCAGATATGTCTCTTCAAAAAAAATAATAATTAGAATTACAAATTTTATGACTACACCTATGCATTTGCTGAGAGAATATTTTTAATAACTAACGTTTTCAGCCTATTCCTATAGGCCATCATCAGGTTTCTTAAAACCATTTTTAGAAAATGTTCCATAAATAGAACATTTCATTTAAATTTTTAACTGATGAGGTATTCTAAACAAAGTATCTTTGATCTTCCTTTCGTAAATCTCTACTTTTTTCCATATCCATAGCGATGGTTGGAGAATGTATCTTTTTAATGATGTTCGCTTCACTCCACTTTATAACTGACCTACCACTTATGACATTGCCACTACAACTGTATTACTATAACCTTTTTCTACATTTTGTGTTCTTTGAGTCACTCCACAAGGTTTCTTTTTGTGACTCCAATGTTATTTTTTTTAGACACCTAACTGTTGATTTTCATAAGGTATTTTGTATACTCCAGTCTGTTTTTCTTTCTTCAGTTTGTCTTTTAATTTCTCACTAAGTTGAGCTCTTTTGTAAACTATTCTTGAGTTTTTGTAAGTAACCAGAACAATTTTAGTGCCTCCCAACATTTGTTGTATGTAAATTTATTGATTCTATTGATATTTTTTGGAGTCTTATCTTTGTTTTCTTCATAACTCCTAATGAACCCTTCTATAGAGGATGTTCTATACCCTAACATTGTAGCAATTTCTTTAATTCTATTAATTTGTCTTAAGCAGTCATGTATATTGGAGCAATACAAAAAGGCTCTTCTAACCAATGCTCTGAATGCAGAAAGTTTATACTTGTAAGAGTCTTAGACCATGATGGGATATACAGAGGAGAATAAGGAGGTTGATATATACAGGTAACCCCCGTATAACACGGCACTTCTATAGCACGGATTCACTCTAACACGGTTCGAGAATTGGTACCATCCCCCATATAATACGGTACTTTTATAGCACGGATTCACTCTGACACGGTTCGAGAAATGGGTAAAACCCTCGTACAACATGAAGTGTAATAAATTTTTACATACTTAAGTANAACAGGTGTTAGAAATTGTTTTAAGTTTTTCTAATTTTTAAAAATATTTTTGTAATCTACCTGGTTAAACTTTGCAGATATGATCTTACTTCGTTTATAAATTCTTCCAAAAAGTCGAAATAATACCATCTTTTCTCATTACATCGATAATGCATTTTAATATATATATTAAAGTCATTTGTGTTCCCATATAAAATTTAAGCAGTTATAAAAGAAATAAGGTACAAGGGAAAATTTAAATAAATTAGAAACATATATAATGTAAAGTCATGTTTGATTGATTTGATAGTTTTCATATATCCAAATAATTGGCTGTAGTTTTGAAGCTCTCATTGGCTGTAGCTCACTGACTGCTCCAACCTGACTACAAATATTTAACTTTTTAACTCTGTCCAACTGGATCAACCAGTATGTCGGCTGACTGCTATTGTCATGGAAACACGACTTGGAGTCAGACCAGTCAGTCAGTGTGAAACAGCCCTTAGACATGAAAAGGTAACAGACAGACAGAATTACCTTTGAATTTATAATATTAGTATGCATTAATATGAATTTCTGCTATAAGTGGTACACAGGAAAAACTAATTGGGAACCACTGCTCTAGATTTAATGTTGGCTTGCGGTTTTTAGGCTGGAAGACCATAGGTCTATAAGAAAAGCTAAGCTGTAGCATACACAAATAAGCAGTGCAGCTACACAGATAGACAAAGTAATGTTTAAATTAATTAAGGATTAAAACTAAAGGCTTCAAACTAATACTAAAATTAATACAGAAACTAAGCTAACAAGCCATATAAGAAGCAGAATAACCTAACCGAAACAGTAAAATATACTGATAACAAATTTATGGTAAAGTAAAAAAAATTTTTAGTAGTTAGCCCATTTGGAAATGGTTCATTATAATTATTATTTAATATGTATTGCAACATATCTTGCACATTATTTACATCTTTTTGGTTCAAGATCAATTCTTGTAACAAATCAATTTCCTGGATTAAGTCTTCAGTTATATCCTTACTATAAGATTTTACAAAAATCCCTTGAGTTGTTTTCTAGTTCAATATATGTTTCAATTCTTTTTTCGTATTTTTAATTCTGTTTACATGATCCATTAGCACAGGGTCATATTTACTTAATAATTCTATTAAAGTTAAAAAATTTCAATTATTCTGTGCTCCTATTGCTTCATGGGATCCTTGAAATGACAGATTATTACTTTCTAAAAATAGAATGACATCTACAATTCTTTGGAATACAGTAGAGCATCGATTATCCGACTCAATTGGGGACTCAGGTTGGTTAGATAACTGAAAAAATCGGATAACCGAAAATAATGAAAAAAATACATTATTAGTATAGTATATTAGGATATCCCATGTAATTAGTATATTGCTATTAACCAACTTCGTGTTGAATTTTCATCAATGTTAAGCCTAACAAATTTTTTTAAAATAGTAATTGTTGCTATTGTATCGTTATTTTTAAATTTATTTTATTGCTCACAAAACAAACAACCACTCATAATTAGAAAATTAAGTCTCATTTAAATACTGGCCTCCCTTCAATGGTCAAGCCGTAGATGCCAGCTAAAACACGCAAAAATTTAACAAAAATAATATTAAAGTATCCAAGACATAGCCAAATATTCTAGTGCCACATCACTAGCAGACATTTGAAATTTGCCGACTAGAACGGTCAGTTAACTGATGTGACAGTTAATCGGGGGTCGGATAATCGATGCTCTACTGAACCTATATCCATTTCTGCCAATTGAAACTGAAACTAACACTTTACAAAAAGTGCTATAAATAGAGACTCAACTCTGCCTGGTTGAAATATAACCAAATCAATCAAGCTGGACACCAAGTACTTTATCCACACTTTCCAAAATATTATGATACAATTGATTTGATTTAAATTTTAATTAATTAATTAATTTTGATTTGATTTTTAATTTTAGTTTCAGTTTTGGAGTAAAAACCAGTTTTAATTATTTTATTATTTTTAATTAACTGGCTACCTATTATTAATATGTATTATGTTAAACATTAATATTATAATATTTATATAATACATTAATAAACATTATTTAAAATGAGTTAAACACCTTTAACTATGAATTATTGGATGTCATTTATAATGTGTGAATGTCAATTATCATGGTTTTTATTAATTTGATTTAAATTGAATTGTGATTCGTACCAAATAGGGATTGTAAATTTACCGACTTTTTCATTTACTGGTAATTTGGTAAATGAAAATTAAAATACTGGTTTACTGGTAAGTTACCGGTAAATTTTTTTCTTGAAAAATAAAATTAAGGTGATAAAAAATATAAGTTATTATGATTTCCATTTCACATTTTTATTTCAAAGATATCAAATATAAAAAATATAAAAATTAAAGTGTTATTCTAAACTATAATAATAAATATAGAAATAAACAGAAATAAAATAATACAGAAAAATAAAAATACAACAGAAATAATATATAGTACCTAATACCATTTTATTGATTACCATTTTTAAAAAAATTAACTTCTCAAGAAACTTAAATTATTTATACTCTTATCTCCTAATTTTGATCTAATTTTTTTACAAAATAATCCAGATCCCGAGAATACCCTTTCTGATTCAACACTTGTTGGACAAATGGTCATTAAATTAAAATTAAACAAAAAATATCTCACATAAAATTAATAATGAGGTATATTGTTGCTTATACTTACCTGTTTTTTTTTTCAATGTCCCTTTATCCCTTTTAAATATCTATACACACAATATTTTCTACATAGAATTTTCTAGTTTGGATTTTTCATTTACCGAATTACCAGTAAATTTTTAAAATTTACCGGCAAGTTTACCAAATGATTTTTTGTCAATTTATCGGTTAACCGGTAAATCGGTTTACAATCCCTACTTCAAACTGTATTTCTTACATCTTTTTATAGATTTAGATAGATATATATATTTTCTTTCTTTCTTGAATTTTTTAAAAACTCACAATCTTTTTTTAAAGCATTTTACAAATAAGATATAGCTTTGATGCATATTTTGAAATGCACTGGAACAGCCATCTTTTAACTAGGGGTCCCCAAACTTTTTTCCCATCAACCCCTTTATAGAATATTTGCCTTCTTATCAACCCCCAGATTATATATTTAACAAAAACATTAAATCATTTTTGCATTTCTGATGTTAAGAGATAAGGAGACCTGCGTAACAACCCAACAAAACAATTTATAGTTCCCATTTCTTATAAAATCCACCCAATAACATTAACAGAAAAAGGAGATATTTTCCACTGATTTATAATCTTAACTAATAATAGCAAATTATGGATAGATGGAAATTTGCCTATAGTTCTTAAACTGTACATGTCATAATACATAGAACACACAATTATCTTTGAAAACATAACATAAATTATATTGGATGAAAAAAATCTCTTACTGTCATTTTGTGACTACTACTGAATGCCTTAAAAATATGTTAACATACCTTTTCATTAAAATAGTTGATATTAGTGGGATGGATGTGTCTGAAGAGAAACAGCAAGATTATTGATATTCGGTTGAAAATTGGTAAGTTTTCAACCGAAGCAAATCACCACGATTTTCCAAGTTCAATCTGTTCCTCTGTTTTGTCAAAATTGCGTTCGCATGGCTAAAACCAGCTTCAGCCATGTATGAAGTTGGGAATGCAAGTAAGAAAGGTTCGACTTCTGCTCTGAGCTTAAGATATTTAGTGGCAATATTGTTATTGCTCCAAAATTTACCAAGGTTTTTATTTTTAAACAATGCTTTAGTTTCGAGATCTACACATATTTCACTCAGTTCATCTTCTAAGCCAGGTTAGCGACCTTCATTATCTATTTTTAGATCAAATGAATTAGCAAACCATTCAGGAACATGCATATTCTCCAAGTCTTCGAAACGTGCTTTAAAGTCTTCTCTTAATTTATCAATATGTTTTATATATATCTCCAAATCATGATCAGAAATTTTTTTGTTTTCTCTCTTTCTTTTGTCTCCTCCCCAGTTCATATGGAGATTATATTTTCATTTTCTTTTAGTACTCGCAAGTTTGAAAAATATTTAAAATTGGATTGTGCCAGTGAAGATTTAAATAGCTCCATTTTTACTTGAAAGGCCATTTTTTCTTGCAAATGCTTCTGCACTATATTAATGATTTTCGATATATTACGATATTTTCTCTGTAAAGGACAAAATATCTACATTTAGATATAAAATACTTAGAGTGACAACCCTACTAGAGTGTAAC
>NW_019385736.1:89740-101677 GCF_000671375.1 Centruroides sculpturatus | reverse complement strand
TTTAATTTATATTAATATGTATCACTTAAGAAAATTTTAATAAAGATATTTATCTTAATTATGAAAATATAGTAGCATGTTTTTTAATTTTTGGAACCTAACCCTCCTTTTCGTACTAGTTCTTTGTTTCGCATAACACGGCAATTTTTTGGAACGTAACTACTGTGTTATACGGGGGTTACCTGTACATCAATATCAGTATAAATACTTCAATTCTTCAACCAGATGTTAATGTCTAGGAAGTGCAGACAACTAGTGCTCCATTGTTCTAGTTTTTAAACCACGCCTATTGTTATTAATCACATTCAAAAACTCCTGAACTCTCTTGTTAATTTCTCCAAATTATAAGTACATCATCTACATAGAGAAAGTTGTCTTCTGTGAATAATCTGAGGTCCCAATGAGAAGTCCTATTTCAGGACTCTTATGCAAACTTTTACTTTGTAAACTCAAAAAAGATATCCTTCGATATTTCACAGATGACAACTTACTCTATAAAAGACACTTAATAATACAATTTTAGTGGCAAAGTCATTATAAAGTGGGATGAAGCGAACATCAAAACGGTACATTCTCCAAGCATAGCTACGAATATGGAAAAAATAGAGATTTACAAAAGGAACACGAGTGACATAAACATACTACCTTCAGCCTGGAAAAACATAATTGAAAGAAGATTTGGACATAAAAACACCTGAATCATGTGTCCACCTATAATCAAATTTGGTTTGTGTTATACTATCACAGTTTTTAGTATCTATTTTTCTTATTTGCAGATTTAATTGTATTTTGTTAATCTTGTATATTTTTTAAGTTTATTTTTATTTGTTGTTATCCTTATATTTTTCAAAAGTTATTTATTTAATTCGTTTCAATTTAAATTTGTATTTAGAATAAATACCTCATCAGTTAAAAATTTAAATGGAACGTTTTACTCGTGGAACATTTTCTACTGTTTTAATACGTAAGCAATGACGAGAAGGCGTATCTCGTGATATTCACTTCTCTCGGTAACATAGGAATGTACGTCTGTCAACAATACAATTCTATTATTTTACACATTATAACTTCGAAAACCTAAACCACAAATCACAAACGAAAATGTAATTAAAATGTTTTTAAGGAAGAAGAACTAAATCATATGTAAAACGCATTAAACATTAAACATTGTCATTATTATTGAAAAAAGAAACTAAATGATAACGTAAAAAAATTACCTTTATGCACGACTAAAAAGCTTATATTATAAATGAAGAATGTATTACGTAGCAAAATATTTATATACATGAATATAAATATGACAACTCAACAAGTTTCATAATAATAAAAAAACGAAACAAATCTGATTGCCGCGACGCCATTTTCAAATTTGAACAAATTTAACGTTAGAGCGCGGCACTAAAAATTATATGTAATTATAGTTATAGCCTACGAGATACAATGGATATAGAATTAATAATTGTATTTTTAAATTAAATTTATTTAATTATTTATAATCAAAGTTTGTCTTCGTTAATTATTTTCATGTATTCAATTCTATGAGAGAATTGTATATAAACGATAGGATTTAATTAATCTCGATATCTAAATACAGTATAGTACTTTCTATAGAGACGAACTATAAGTTAACGTTATTGAGAAAATTGAAATAGAGTTTATAAAATACTACATTATTAATATTATATTTTAGATTTCATTTTGAAAAAATTTAAGGTGCAAAATTCCCTTTCGTGTCAAATATGTTATACAATTTACTGATAGTAAAACACGCTTGATTTCTTATATACACATATATACATTGTCTTAAAATTAAAATTTGATTTCTTTCTAAAATGTAAGATTTATAAAAATAAAAACAAAATTAGCATTTGTCCGAAGAAATTATCAGGGTTTTATTTTTAAGACTCCTATATTTGGAGCGTTATAAAAATAACAAAAGAAATTATATATGACTTCCTGTTTTTGTGATAATTTATATTAATAATAGCGCAAGTTTCTGAGCAGTTTTAATTGACGAAATGTTAAATATATCAACTAAAAACACTTCTTAGAATATTAAGGAGTGTCGGACATCTATAAAATAGGTATAAAGACGGCGGGCGCGATAGTCGCCTGCTCACTTTGCCCTCTCATTGACAAGGCACGAAAGACGGCAAGATGGCACTGAACGTTGAAGAAAAGCAGCAGCGTCTTCTCCCTCTTTTTCAATACGTTCCTCTTTTAACAAAAGAGAAATTTAGTTTGAAAGTAGAGAGAGATGAACGTCTCGAAGGATTGGGAATTCTTGGACGTGGAGTTCTTTTCTCATACTTTCACAGAGATCATCTGGAAGAAGCGAGACACTTATTTGAAATCTTGATTTGTGAGTAGTATGTGTAAGACTTGAACTGGTTTTATATTAAGTTTATATATCTTTTATGTAGAATACAACATAGAAATAGATTAAAATCTCATTCTAAAATTAATAATTAATTTTTGTAGCTGCACCAACATTCGATGAATTTATGGATCTATGTCATCAAGCTCGTGACTTTGTCAATGAGGGACTTTACATTTATGCTGTGGCAGTGGCTATACTCCATCGTAACGACTGTAGACACGTTACTCTTCCTCCAGTCCAAGAAATTTTTCCAGAAAAATTTGTGCCAATAGAAACTCTTCTCAAGGCGTATAAATTGGCAGCCATGCACGATGACAAAGAAGTATTAATTAATTAATTAATTAATTTTTTTCTTGTTCTCAGTTATAAGTAAAATGACTATTTATAAATGTTTATATTTTTCTTTTCTTTTTTTAAGGAGGTAGTTGTAAAATCGGAAAAGACTGGCAATATATTAGATCCCGAATACAACCTTGCTTACTACCGTGAAGATATTGGTATCAATGCACATCATTGGCATTGGCATCTGGTATATCCTGCTACCTGGAGAGCGGAAGTGTTAGGAAGACGCAAAGATAGAAAAGGAGAATTATTTTACTATATGCACCAGCAAATGTGCGCTCGGTAAGTACTACGCACAATATCTAATATCTAATATAATAAAATGATATATTTTTCTGTATTAAATTTGATATTTTCTGTAGATATGATTGCGAGAGATTATCAAATGGATTACCTCGTATGATTCCATTCCATAATTTTCACGATCCTTTGGAAGGTTATTCTTCTCATCTCGCTTCTGTTGTTAATGGTCAACCATACGCTTCCAGACCTGAAGGAGTTGTTATGCAAGACATGAGAGAAGTGTCAGTCCAAGAAATGGAAAGATGGAGAGAAAGAATTTTCGATGCCATTCATTTAGGATCAGTTGTAGATAAACATGGAAAAGAAGTGTCTCTAGATGAGGACCATGGCATCGATGTTTTAGGAAATTTAGTGGAATCAAGCTATGATTCAATCAACGATGATTATTATGGTAGTTTACATAACTGGGGTCATGTGCTTATGGCTCGTGCTCAAGATCATGACGGAAGATATCAAGTAAATTAACATCATGTTTTATAACAATTTACTTTAATTTTGATAACTTAACTAAGATAAGATTAAAATTTACAGACAAATCCGGGTGTAATGAGTGATACTGCTACTTCTTTGAGGGATCCAATCTTTTACCGTTGGCACAGATTTATAGATGACATGTTCCAAGAATATAAAAAGACTTTGCCAAATTATAACAAACAACAGGTAATAAAATATTATTTTACGTTTTTTATTAGAAAAATTATACGACGTTACCATATATCCTAAATATAAATATTGATTTATTAGCTAGGATTTGTTGGTGTAGAAATTCAATCAGTAACTGTAAAAACAGAAAAAAATGTAAACACAATTCAAACCTTCTTCAAAGAGGACGCACTCGTAGTTTCTCATGGCCTTAACTTTAACAGAAGTGGAGCTGTAAAAGTAAATAAATTTTCCTGTTCTGCTTTATTCTGAGTAATGAATTTTAGTCCGAAATAAGTTCTTCAACAAATAATCTTCTTTTAAAAATTAGGTAACTTATGAGCACTTAGACCACGAACAATTCACTTACAAAATCAAGGTTTCTAACCAAGGAACCAAGACAAGACATGCTTACGTTCGAATCTTTTTGGCACCAAAGTTCGATGAACTTGGCAATGAAATAAAAGCTAACGAATTGAGAAGACTTATGGTAGAATTAGATAAATTCCCAACTGAATGTAAGTACTTGTTACGTATATTTATCAAAACGTAGAAAAATCGTTAAATTTCTATCTGTTGTTTTAATTTTTATTCTATTTACTACTTTAAATTAATTTTTCGCTTATTAACTAAGTAAATTTTTAAAATATATATTCTATGTGATATTAGAAAATAACATAAAACTCAATTTTTCTTTATTTGTAATTTTGAAATTCACCTTTATTTGTCAAAAAATTATTAACTCTTCTAAATATTAATTTTCATATAGAACCAAATTGTTTCAAAATGTTCTCTAATTGAAAATTTAATAATCAAACTCCGTTCATATTTTATATAAAATTAATATTTATTCAGTGGAACCAGGAATAAATACCATCGAACGCTCTTCACGAGATTCGAGTGTAACTGTTGATCAAGATTACACTTTCCGTAGTTTATTGGACGAAACAGAAGAACACCATACTGAATCATGTAACTGTGGTTGGCCTCAACATCTTTTAATCCCCAAAGGAAAAGACAAAGGAATGCCTTTCCATTTGTTTGTCATGTTAACAGATTTCACCCAAGATTTTGTAAGAGACATATCAAATATTTTCGATTCTTGTCATTGAGATAATGCAACTATACTAATATTTAAATTTTATTTTTAGGTTCCTGATCATGCACACAGATCTGGAACGTGTGCAGATGCAGTCAGCTATTGTGGACTTAAAGACGAATTGTATCCAGATAAACGCCCAATGGGTTTCCCATTCGATAGGGAAATTGAAGAAGAAGATTTGAAAGATTGGCTTCTTCCCAATATGTCTGCAACTGAAATAAGCATAATGTCCAATTCTCAGGAAGTCCATCATGAATAAAACTACAAAATTAAATTGATATATAAAATCAAATTGCACATAAACAGACCTAGTATAATTTTTGGTTTTTGGATTTAACTTAAATATTGATAATTTTATCTAAAAGTTCAAAAATAAATAAGATATCCTTAATTCTTGTTTGCATTACGTTTTCATTTACATATATTAATATTAGAAACTGTACACATAAACTCATTGCTAGTCTTAAAATTTACTAAAAACTAATATAACGTTTCCTCCGTCGTATAAGATTCGTTTTTAGCAATATTTTTGGGAATTACACATTGTTGAAAATAATTATAACATCGTATACATTGATTGAAAACTAATTTGGAGAGTTTTTACATAAAACAATAATGTATTAGGAAAAATATTACACAATAATTTTTATCCTCATCTTCAGAGCTAGACAAATTATCTGAAATCTCTTCTGTATTTTAATCAAAGTCATTGCTTTTTTTAATTAGTCTTGGATATTTATAATTAAAATTTATTACATATTTCATTTGAAATCAGGTGCGAGAGTAAAAACATAAAGTAACAAATTCTGTCCAATAAAAATTCTAACTGAAATTTAAACATAACATATAAATGTAAATAATTTATGAATTAAAAATATTTCTAAAATTATTAATTTCTTACAATGATATTTGATAGTCAAGATAACGGCCGGATAGCCGAACAGTTAAGATAATAGCCAGCATATTCGTTAACTGCAATCGTTTTAGCAAGTTTTCTCTTTTTACAGCAAAAAAGGAGAATATTTGTTAAGCACTAAAAGTTAAAAATATCACAAAAATGTATATATCTATACTGTATTTAATTTCAAACAACCATAATCGTCACTTACGGTTTTTTTAATAATATAATTTAAGTTCCTAAAACACGTCGTGAACAAAACGGTGTATATCGAATATCAATTACTCACAAAAATAATGTATTATGCGAGAGATATGGTACATTGCAGACTAACTAAAAACAATTTGTGTGGAAGTGTCTAGTGTACAATAACAAACTATTTATACGGAAGTGTCGCTACTTGTTATACTTTCAACACCTAGTATAACAAGGTGACGTCCGGATGTTTCATTGGCTAAGACTTCAGTCTACAGCTCTGAGATCGAATTTGGACTGTTGAAAAACCCAGAGCGATCTGTACCTAATGTGTCCAGACACGACCCATACAGTCCAGCAGCCCAAATTGTGGATCTTGCGAAACCAAGGATAGGGAATAGTAAAACAACCCTATTTTAGTGCCCTCGATAAACAAAGCAAAAAAAAAATCACCAGCTGCCATATTGCAAACATGATGAAATAGACGATGAGCACGAACAACTTTAATGATCTTAGGTGAGAGTTAGCAATACTGAAATACGAGCGAGATTTGTGCGCAGATAATTTCTTACCGTACTAAATTCCCAGAGATTTAACAGAAAACTTCATCACAAAACGATTATTTATGCAAATGTCCGAAATTTTATTTAATCGATGCAAGTTGTGATTTACAGAGCCCCTTCGGCTGCCAATTTAGTTTTTTAGTCTTTAAAATTGGCGTTTCCACTTCCCGGGAGAAGACCCAGGGGTTCTAGTCTATTTGTGGGAAGCGAGTGTTCGGATTGTTTCATTGTGTCGAATTACAGAGTACGAGGCTCTTGACATGTAAACATCAAGCGCCTCGTACTCTGCATGACTGCGAGAATTCGAGTAAAGGTTAAACGGTTTATATCTTCGTGTACAGTGATGTTGTGTCCGTGTATGTATGTATGTATGTATGTGTGTGAGCGAAAAACATCTTTCGGCATGTCTAAAACAGAAAAATAGTGCATTACGATACGAGAATAAGATGTATAAAGAAAGAAAACGAAAGAGTTCTTACCATCGGCGACTTCGGGAAATATTCACTTGCATTATAAACGGCCACTTGGTCTTCGTGGTAAAGTTGGGGAAAAAAGATTCTTCTCCCTCCCAAATGCTCCTACAAAACACAAAGACAATGAGAAAGCGAGAAGTTAATTTGTTACCTAAGGTCAACATATTTGTTACCTTTATCAGACAATCTTTCTTCCCTAACAGTGTCATGAGAAGAGCGAAGGTCCTGACCCAGCCTAGACTACCCTAACGGGAAGCTCGATCCTCATAACAGCTGTTTGGGAAGAGGGGTCGGCCGAATGTCGCGTCTGGTGAGTAAACGTGTCACGTCCGAGTGGTCAGAATCGAGAGTCAAATCCGTTGTCGTCGACCGAGTGTCACGTTCGGGAGACAAGTCCATGAGTCACGTCCGGGAAAAGGTGACGAGTCTGGGTGAAAAGTGTCTAATCCGGTAAGAATGTCGCATCCAGGTGAAGGGCGCATCCGGGGTAAAGAATGGGAAAATCGAAGAAGATCACCGCCTAGGCCAAGGGAACCGCGACCGTCCGCAGCAACAAAACCATATACCAAAATCCCGAAACTTGGGCGGCTCTCTCCACCGATTCCTCCACGTTCCAACTTCCTGAAGGCAGCGGCGTCCCTGTCGCGGACGAACAGGCGGAACACGACCAAACAAAAGTGTCAACTCGGACGAGCCGTCACTTTCTACATCCTCCACAGCAAGGTCTGTGGCCGGATGACCCCCGAAGATCTTGGCCAAGTGCGACGGACCCAGAGTATAGCGTCGCATAATCCCGACGCCACGTGCACTTGGAAAAGGTCTTCTTCACCCGCTGTCTCTCGCTCGTCGAACCCAACATCTCTTACAAATTACAAATGATTACAAATTGTAGCCCGGCATTGTGACGATGTCACAATAAATAATTGCTTACAGTTTATAGTTTGTTTGTGAAAACTTTGGTTTCTACTTGTAAAAATATTTACAATGAAAAACTACATTTCGACCTTTGTCATGTTATGAACCACAAATTGACGATAAATCCTTCTAAGAGCAGTGGCGTAATGGGAGCGGCAAAATTTCACAATAAATAATAATAATATTGTGAGGACCCAAACCGGGTCCGAAGAGAGGCAATTAACGACTTTTTGAATGAGTCAAGTTTCGTAGCGCGAAAGAGCGAACTTAAAGATCGGATTTAAACAATGAACCTTTTGTCTTGTTAAAAGATTTTGAACAATATATAAAGTCGAGGAATAAGAGGTTGGAGAGGAGTCGTGTTCCGACGCGACGTTGACCTCTCCCGCGCCCTTCGTTGAGTTTCGAATTGTCGCCATGTAACGAGGGGAGACCAATGGAGAGGCGACTGCGGTGGAAAAATCGATAAAACCGCGTTTTCGGAAACTTTACGAGGTCTTGGGTTTTGGTACGTAATGCTCCCCTGCTGGGATTTGGTGCTCACGCCAGAGATACAACGTAGGCTCTTTCGACGCTCGAGGAGCTGGTTTCGCTAACCCGTCACGTCCAGAATCACCGAGGTCACGTCCAGAATCATCGAGGTTCGATTTGTCCACCGAGGACATCTCTACACGTGTTGTGCGTGCCCCGGGGCCAACGTTCTCTGTGTCCAGCGTGCCGAAAATACCCAAGGACCGATCGAACAGTCGAACTTTTCCGTTTTTACTGGAACTGTTATAGTAACCCATCGTTACATAGGCTTCTGCCTGACATATTGAATTATTGTTAGAACAATTTACGTATTTTATTAAACGGTTTTATATGATAAACCTGTCTCGGTGAATCATTCTGCGCCCACAAGACAGTAATGACCGCTCGGCTGTCGAAAACACCCCACCCCAATCGGCTGACCTCACAATATCTTGAAAAATTTGAACCATTTCATTTCATATTTTTGTCGCACCAACGATTGGACCGATTGAAATGAGCACGAAATTTTTCATTACTTATTCTGTGAAGAAACTGAATTTTAGTCTTTTAAATTGAGATACCTAAATAAGGGGGCGGCGAAATTTTCCTTCGCCCCGGGCGGCTGACACCCACGCTACGCCACTGTCTAAGAGGTAATAGAGAGTTAATAATTGTGGAAAATGGAAGAAGCGTTGCATTTGCCCATCCAAAATAGACAAAGAAAACATGCCAATAAGTACAAGAGACTGATATATAGTAAATACTGTAGTTAGAAATCAAATGACTAGGCTATTAAGTTTAACATATTTAGATTTTTACAGCTATGGTGAGAAACGTTTAAAATCTACAACAGCCCTGTCGCGTCCTTTGAGATATACTAGTGATGCGACAAAAGAGGTATTTGACATTGACCGGTATCGTCACCCTGGGGATTTGGCAGTCCGCGTGTATGCACGCTCTGCAACCGTCTTCGATTCCATCCATTAGCCACTCGTAGCGAGCTATCTGACTAAGTGCATTGTTTTAAGATTTAAAAAGTAAAGAATATTTTATATTTTTTCAAATGTAGTGATATTGGACCACCGCGTCCTCCCTCAGATGCGGTTTTGTCGGTCCATGTGCTATTCATTTGCGTACGGTTGTAAAAGGGGAATAAGAAATGTAGGATTGTACAAAGGATCGTAAAACCAAAAAACAAAAAGGTGGGAAGAGGAACAGAGAGACAGGTCGGGACACGGTAGAAAGAGGAAGGGTGAAATGGTGGTCCTCGAAAGTGACAATGTTGAGTTTCAATTTTTCTTCTGTTTACAATGTAAGTACTTTTTCTTCATGTTTTAAATTAAATTGCGGCTTTTCTTACCTATCTAAACATAGTATGTATTTCACACCACCCCCTCGCCACTATCCTTACGACAAGTCGATCGCGACACATTTTTAAGATAAAAAGTAGATCTTATGTACACAAAAGTTGGCCACCCCTGCCCTAGACCATCACTGACGCGCAATAGACTGATTGCCCCTGGATGTCGGCTTCTTATAGAAACAGCTTCCCTATCATCAAATGTCACGGCACGCCACTGTCATGGTTCTTGAAACGTCGAGAAATGCAAAAAAATTCGGGTTTTCGCCTGTATGTATGGATGTTAGTGTGTATGCATGGCACTTGTGGTCACCAGTTTGTGTGAAATTAATCATTTCAAACCAGGCCACATACAATAAAAGATTAACATTTATTCTATATATATGAATTATGGCGCGACTGTACAGGTTAAAACACGGAACGATACTACACGCGTCTGGAGAGGTCCAAATCCAACAAGAATGTGTGATGTCATAGGTCAGGTTTGTTCAGTTCAGGGGTTCCCCTTGTGGCGACTTTGGGGTTTATCGCCAAAGCTGTCGCCACAGCACTATTTTATTCATCCTATTTCGAAGCTTAATAACTCATGTGCTTTTTGTCAAAAATTCCTGAAATTTTGCAGGGAGGTTTGTGTATTAGGGGGATTGATGCTATTAAATTTTGGTGGTTAAAGATTGACTGGGTGGGGAAATACAGGAGCGTGATGCGTCATATCTCGAGTAAGGTCGGTCTTAATGACGATTTTACTCGTTATTATCATTTACAATTTAAAAAAAAACCACCTCTACTCTCAAAATTAAGCCTTTTACCATTTCATAATAATTAAAAACATATTAAAAATTTTAATAAAATATCTTAACAGATGGCGCCACCAAAATTTTAAATGTTGCCGGGAAAGTTTAGCAACTCGTTGCTCATTTTGTTTTGTATTTCTCGACGTTTCAAGGTCCCTGGAGTTNGATTTTACTCGTTATTATCATTTACAATTTAAAAAAAAACCACCTCTACTCTCAAAATTAAGCCTTTTACCATTTCATAATAATTAAAAACATATTAAAAATTTTAATAAAATATCTTAACAGATGGCGCCACCAAAATTTTAAATGTTGCCGCGAAAGTTAAGTAACTCGTTGCTGGCAATTTTTTTTCTTTTTATAGAAATGAACAAATCGAGACATTTCGTGAAAACTTTTCTAATAGGAACAAAATGTTACAAATCGGGACTTACGCACCATATACAGGTCCACAGTAGGGTCGGACGGGCGATGGAGTAAGGGGCCCGACCGCCTTTGAGAAATTCCTGGAACTACACGCCCTGATTTGACCCCGGATTCCTCAGAGCAATAGGCTGATGCCTTAATTTAAATTAACCGTCTCGGCCGTTCGGCCAAACAAATATTGGTTAAAATGGTTATTATATTTTAAAAATACAAAAATTTAATATAATTCATAATATACAAAACTTAAACTTTGTTTAGAGAAAACCATGTAAAAATAACTTAAACTACATTTTAAAAATATGGAATTTGGATCGATTCGATCCGAGATTCATCGATTGAATCGATGCATGTTATGTTGCTGTTACAAAAGTTAAATTCCAATCAGATTAAAATAAGTAAACGATTCACTTGAGATAAACAAATCACAAACACTACATTTAATTTTTTAAGAAAAACACGTAAGGATTTTTGCACTGTAAATGTATAACATTATATTAATTAAAAACTATTTCAAAAACAATAATTGAGAGCTATCAATAAAATGAACATCTTTTTAACTTTATAATTTAACCCTGAATTTGTTTACTTTGACAGGCCTGACCTAAGCAGTAACCTTGAGCACAAAACATACTTATCCATTTGGCAATTTATATTCTATTAACAGTGTCAAAAGCCGAACATTCAACCGAGTGAAGCAGATTTATCCGTATAATCATGGATAAAACATTTTCTTTTTTTGATAAGGTTGAATCTCAAGAACCGATCGAATTATTTGAACTTGCAAAGGAATTTCAAGATGACAATTATCCTCAGAAAGTAAATTTAAGTATAGGAGGTAATTTTGTGGCATTTATTATAATTACAACAAAAAAAAATTATGTTAAACTAAAGAATTTTGCAATTAAATTTAGTTATTCTAGTTTATGAATTTAATGAATAATTTTAATTATCCTTTTTATTATTTAATATATTTTAATTGTTTTTTAGCGATAAAGATTAAGTTTTCGTAATCTACAAAAGTATAATAAGATTCG